>NW_020172824.1:237973-297273 GCF_003031525.2 Neophocaena asiaeorientalis asiaeorientalis | reverse complement strand
ACTACCATAATGCTTAGCAAACTGTAATATCTACTATGTGTTTTTTTAGATTGAATTTGCTTTATTTAGGACATCCCATGTACTAGGAAAGAAGTAGTTGGAGAAATAGTCTCGGTAAAATGATCCTTGATATATTTTAACAAATAAGATGAAATGCTTTCCATGACATTTTTCAGAATAAATTTGAAGAATTGTGAATGAGTATTTTAATTTATTTTCATTCATTAAAATACTCCTTTAAAAATCACAGTTTGTGCAAGAGTAGAAAATAATATTTATTTATTTATTTTTGGTTGACTTTATTTTTTTCTTTCAATTTTACTGACATATAATTGATGTATAGCACTCTATGTTTGTAAGGTGTGGAGCATAATGATTTTATATATATATATATATATATCCTTTTCTTTATCCATTCATCTATTAATGGACACTTAGGTTGTTTCTATGTCCTGGCTATTGTTAATAGGCTGTAGTTAACATTGAGGTACAGATATCTCTTTGATATAGTGTTTTGGTTTCCTTCAGATATATATTCAGAAGTAGAATTGCTGGATCATATGGTAGTTCTATTTAAGTTTTTGAGGAACCTCCATAGTGTTTTCTATGGTGGCTATACAATTTACATTCTCACCAACTGTACACAAGTGTTCCCTTTTCTCCACATCCTTGTCAGCACTTGTGTCTTGTCATTTTGATGATAGCCATTCTAACAGGCATGAGGCAGTATCTCGTGGTTTTGAATTGCATTTCCCTGATGAATAGTGATGTTGAGCACATTTTATGAACCTATTGGCCATTTGAATATCTTCTTTGAAAAAATGTATATTCAGGTCTTTACCCATTTTTTTAATTGTGTTATTTGCTTGTTTGTTGCTATTGAATTAAGCTCTTTACATATTTTGGATATTTACTTCTTATCAGATATATGATTTGCAAACAGTTTCTCCCATTCTGTAGGTGGCCTCTTTAATTTTGTTGATTATTTCTTTTGCTGTGCAGAAGATTTTCAGTTTCTGAAAGATGTAGCCCATTTGTTGATTTTTTATTTTGCTGCTTGTACTATAGGTATGATATCCAAAAAAATTATTGCCAGGACCCAAGTCAATAAGCTTTTGCCCTGTTTTCTTGTAAGGACATTACGGTTTCAAGTCTTACAAAGTCTTACATTTAAGTCTTTAATTCATTTCCTGTTAATTTTTGTGAGTGGTGTTAGGTAGGTATCTGTTTTCATTCTTTTCATCCAAATATCCAATTTTTCCAGCACCGTTTATTGAGGAGACTGTCTTTTCTCCATTCAGTATTCTCGGCTCCCTTGTCAGATATTAGTTGACAATAAATATTTATTGAATTAAGGTACAAGCCCGTTTATATTATAAAATATCACATGTTAATTAAGTATTTTATTATGAAGATGTTGGAACAAACAGTAAAACATGCATCATGTGATGGTTTATAGAAAACATAATGATCTGTACAATGTCATTTTTATAATGTGAAATTTGTACATGTGACAAGAAAAATTTCAGAACAGTATGCCAAAACAAAAACAGCTATACCAGAGCTGGAAAATTATGAATAACATTATTTTTGATCATGTTTTTTGTGTGGTTATAATGTATTCTAAAAAAGACCAAAGTCTATTGATATCCATGGAGGAAAGCCTCAAAAAAAAAAAAAGAATAGACAAACTATTACACTCCCTGAATTTAAGAATCTCTGACCTGAACAAAACACTTTTTTCTCCTATGAGAAGCTGATTATATAAGAAGGATGCATTTGAATTATTCCTTAAGAAACTGCAATAGATAAATCAGATAATCTTTATATTAGTATTTAGTAAATACTAAATACTTGCCTGGAGCTTCATCTAATAACACTTTTAACAAATAAAATCCCCAGTCAGTTTCACTTTATGCCTATTTCTTATTCCCAGTTGTACAATCACCTAATTAACAACTTTATTCTATCTTAGGTCATCTGGTGCTTTCAGAGGTCAATATTTTTACAAGTAACAGGATACGGTCTCTTAGAAACACAGGATGAATTAAAAAAGAATAACAATTTTATTCATGTTATAAGGCTAACTAGTCACATGTGAGTGCATTATATTCTTATGTCAATCCTAGGTCAAAGGTTTATAAAAGTCAAAAAAAAAAAAAAAAGAAAGAAGGAAAGAAAGAAAAGGCAGCCTCTGTCCTTGCACCAATCACCAATCGTGACTTTGGAAAACTCAATAAACTGTTAGTGACCTGGGCATATTATTTGATGCCTAAGTATGAATATTTTAGTAGCAGCAATTCTCACTTCATCTCCTTTCCCTTCTCCCACTCTGACAGCAATCAGTGCCTCAGTACCCACAATATCAGTGATATCATAAGAAAAAAGAGAGGAGTGGCCTACTAAATCTGAATTCAGATTTATAGGATTTTAGCCTTTTGTTTGTGAGTCTCAGCATTTTAGGACATTTTAGCTTTACAAAGGACACTGAAATGAAATGTTTCCAGATGCATATGGACCTTCCTTATTTTTGACACCAAGGATACATTTTGTGTTTTCCCCATGTCTAGCATCTACTCACTAGATCAAATTAGTAAAACATTCCTTAATTATACATATTAACTGGGTGACATATCCAAGTACAACTTTTTTATGATAAAAAGAAGTACAAATTAAATTAACCACCCTGTGAAATATACCATGAAATGTAGCATAATGGCAGGGTAAACAATGTAATCTTCTGGAAAACAAAGAAGAAGAAATATTAAACAAAGTAAATTTGACTTTAATTTAAGCTGAAGGAAAGTTAATAATAATTAAATAATAAAAGTTATAGTAATTCCCCCAATTATGGTTGAAAACACCTCATAAACATGCAATATTATCATCTCACCCAGTGTGATTTCCCTTCAGCTCTTCTTTATATTAGGACATTTGTTCCTCTGCCTTTCCCTCACACATATTAATTCCTGTTTTTGCCATCATATCATAACATTTAACACCATATTATATCTTTTCGTATGCTGTGATTACTTATTGTGATAGGAAGAATAATGGCACTCCCCTCCCCAAAAAAAGATGTCCATGTCTTACTCCCTGAAACCTGTGAACATGTGCTGTTACATGGTAAGGGAGAATTAAAGTTGCAGTTGTCATTAAGGTTGCTAATCAAATTAACTGTAAAATAAGGAGATTATCTTGTGTTATCTGGGTGAGCCAGATGTATCCACCAGGGGCCCCTGGTGAAAGTGGACAAGGTAGGGAAATGAAGAGACTTTTAGAGCTTTCACAGGCTTCAAAGAGGATGCAGCTCGGCGGACACCTTGATTTTAGCCCAACTAATACCCATTTGAGACTTCTGATCTTTACCATTGTAAGATAGTAAATGACTATGTTGTTTTACTCCACTAAGGTTTTGGCAATTTTTACAGCCACAACAGAAAACCGATATATTTATTGAGCCCCAACTCTATGCAGGTGGACTGGATTAGCCAATAATTTTGCTATTCTAAAAGTAGCCTTTTTGTCACACTTTACTCTAAATGAACTTTCCTGTGTCCAACCCTAGGGATATTTATTATCAATTACTACTTTATCAATCAACCACAAATAAATATTTGCCTTTATTCTGACCCGACTCTATTTAAATGTTTATTATTATATAGGAAATTGTTAAGAAAAAATACAGAGTTTTGCAGCACTGTTCTTTTCTTATCTTTTCTGATAAGAAAATAACCATGCAATTACTAAGATAAATTTAATAAGCAACACTATTAAATTATCTCAATTTAAATCTAAGATTGGTTTATATTTATTCTCCAGTATTGTGTTAATAATAGAATAGACCTAGAAAATAGGTCTATTTTCTCAGCTCATTTGGTCATCTTTTAAACTTTTTAAAGTAACTATATGTAAGAACTGATTTAATAAATAACTTAAAGCTATAACAAATTAAAAGGCAAACAGGAGTTTTTATGTAAATTAACACTTTATATCAAGTTTTCTATACAATGTTGACAATGTTAACAAAAATACACTTAAAACAAAACAAATAAAATATGCAAACTGTTTTAAACCCATGGAGAGAAAATGGCAAATTTCCAGAAAAAACTTCTAGAAAGTAGCAAATAAACCAATCGTGACTTTGGAAAACTCAATAAACTGTTAGTGACCTGGGCATATTATTTGATGCCTAAGTATGAATATTTTAGTAGCAGCAAGCTTAAGAGTCTCTCAGCATTGTTTCTAATATATTTGTTTTAATTTGGTTGTGAAGATTTGCTTGGAGCAGAAAATGTGCAATTTTTATTGCCAAACAGCCTTATATATATTTTATACATTGTTAAATATTTATACAAATCGGCAGACTTTTTGTATATTAATTATGTGTCTGAATTGCTCTATCATCTTATTTCTAAGGAAAAAACATTTCTGTATTTTAGAATTTGTTGCACTAATGACTGTACCAGTAAATCTCTACTCTGCTTTGAAAGTGAACCACCACTGACTAATGAAAGGTGGAAAAAATAGGGAATAAAACAGAAAGAATTAATAAATTTTCCTGTGGTTATGAGGGTTGAAATTGTTATTGTTGAAATATTTTCAATGATCTGGATAGAGGAAAATGTTTAGTTTTTTTTCACTGAAATGAAAAATTTAATTGCTTATACTTGCAACTGCATCTACAATGTGTGACAATTTTATGCTCTCGTTCACTACAGCAAATATGAAATAAGTCAAAAGTTTCTGAACTTTCATGAAATGCAGATGATTTTGCATGAGATAGTAAGCTCATTCTGATTTCTGGTAAACTACTTTCTCAACTTCACAAAATTTCCAGTGTTTCATTGGGGGCAAATTCAAATCCTTTGGAATAGAATCCTCTTTCTTATTTTATTAAAATCCTTCTCCCAAAGTTTCCCATGCCTTCACAGTTTGGGGAGGAGAGGTTAAATGATCTTATAAATGGATCAAGTATAATGCTTATAACTATGTAATAGATAACTGGTCCCAAATATGATATTAAGTGGCAACTACTGTATCTTAATTAGTAAAAATAACTAGTTGTGAGAACTTAGTTATAGAATAAGGAAGGAAAGATTTGGGTGGAGGGCTTTTTACATACCCAGGCTTAATTAATGTAACTGGGTAAACATCTGACTTTATCCTTCCAGGGAGGTTATTTGATTGTTTCCTTATCTATTAAATTATAATATTCCTTTGGAAATAATAAACACTATTGTTAAAAAAATTGGATCAACTTGATAAAGGTGGGAGAGAAAAAGCTCAGATTCAGATCTGAAGTGAAAAAGTATGGTTGAAGATAAAGCCTTGTAAATATTTTTTTTCTTTTTGGCCTTTGCATCATTCATGATCAGTGCTCTGCTAAGCTGAATTAATTTCTGTTTTGCATTTTATGTGTAAACATTAACTGCTGATGCCCAGGTTAAACCACATGAGGGTATTTGACCTATTCAGAACTAACTGAACACAATAACATCTCAGTATAAATAAAGAAATCTCCCATTGCATTTATAAAATTACCTAGAAAAACTGAAATTACATGATAAACACATATATACTCTCAAACACTGTTTTTGGTAACAGTATAGATACCCTTTAAAAGAGTCTACAAATCTATAACTAGGAAGGACAATAATTCTGCAATCATTTTAAATCTTAAAGAAAAGCGTTTTATGAATCTAAAAATATGAATTAAAGCTAAGAAGGAACTATATTTATAAATGTATAAAATCAAGTCAACTTTTCTATTAGCCTTCCATTATTTTATGTTTGTTTTTAGAAGAGAATAAAGATTTCCTGTTCTGCATATTCTCTTTAACTCTTGGTATTGTTTGTCTTTTTGATAAGGACTATTTTAACAGGTGTGAGGTGATATTTCATTGAAGTTTTGATTTGCATTTATCTGATGATTAGTGATGTTGAGCTCCTTTTCATGTATGGGTTGGCCATTTATATGTCTTTTTTTGGAAAAATGTCTACTCAGATCTTTTGCCCATATTTTAATCAGATTATTTGTCTTTTTGTTATTGAGTTGTAGGAATTCCTTATATATTTTGGCTATTAATTGTTTCTCAGATATATGGATTACAACTGTTTTCTCCCATTCTGTATGTTGCTTTTTCATTTTGTCCATGGTTACCAGGTGCAAATAGTTGAGGGAAATGGAGAGGTGTTGATCAAAGGGTACAAAACTTCAGTTATGTAGGATGAATAATTTCTAGACTCTAATGTACAGCATGGTTACTATAGTTAATAATGCTGTATTGCATATTGCAAATTTGCTAAGAGAGTGGATCTCAGGTGCTCTCATCACAAAAAAAGATAACTCTATAAGCATATGAATATATAAATATGTTAATTAGATTGACACTAGTAATAATTTCACTTATATATCAAAACATTATATTGTATACCTTAAGAATATTTGATTTTTATTAGAAAATAGATTTAAAAAGAAAATAATATATGAAAATATCAAAATATTTATATAGTATTTAATCTTTTAAATCACTGCTTATATTTTCTATAACCCTTTTTAACAATACTAAAAATGCTATTAACTATGAGGACTTAAATAATTCTGCTAAGGTAACTAAGGTAGGTAACTAAGGTAATAAAAGGTATCTACAATAAACTCCAAGGAGCAATATGTTTTATTCCTAAATATATTGCAATTTTAGGAGCTTAATGGGACACTAAAAGCAGAATAAATATATATTAAATATCATGAACTAAATAAATTTGTTATATAAAAACTTAATAAGATCTATGCTTTAATCTGTCATTTGCCAGTGACTCTTATTTGACCAATTATAATAATTCAAGAACATTAACTTCACTGAGCACTTACAAGCTAAGCACTGTACTTTACATACATCTCATACTTATCACAAAACCATAAACTAAATATTATCTCTAGTTCATAAACTAGAAAACTAACACCAACAGGTTATATAATTGGTCCAAAGCCAAGAGTTCTTTAGTTAGGTCAAGTGTTTCATCCTCGCTAATTTTTTTTGTGGCTTGGGTAGAAATTCCTGAGATTCTCACCTATGAGTTGGAGAAGCAGTCCTGAAATAATTTGGGAGGGAGGGTGAGTGAGACATGACTGGCACAAAAAACTCGTCTATTGAAAAATTATTGTTCTTAAAAACGATTCAACTTTTCAGATTATTTGTGGAGGCCATCTTCCCAGAAGTATAATTACTTGGTCTTTATGGGACTCATCATTATTGATTGAATGCCAGATATCTATGTATGACAGTAGAAAATGAAATAAACATTATTCATTCCTGGAAATGAGCATACCTTTTCTTTCTAGTGCGGGTTCTGAGTCACTGAGAACCTGATCTGTATTTGGCATTTGTTGTTGCCACAGTTACTCTCAGTGAAGCCCAGCTTTAAATTCCTCTGGCATTGCCTTGTGGTTAGATTGAGGCTGATTTTCTATAAATATTTTTATAATGTTTTCTCCATACTCAGTTTACATCTTCTCTTTCATCTACAACTCAGAGAGTGTGTCTCTCCTTGCTCTTCCCCCTTCTTTATGGTCAACTGCAGTTCTTTTTTTGCTGTATGCGGGCCTCTCACTGTTGTGGCCTCTCCCGTTGCAGAGCACAGGCTCCGGACGCGCAGGCCCAGCGGCCATGGCTCACGGGCCCAGCCGCTCCGCGGCATGTGGGATCCTCCCGGACCGGGAAACGAACCCATGTCCCCTGTATCGGCAGGTGGACTCTCAACCAGTGCGCCACCAGGGAAGCCCTGCAGTTCTTTTTTATTTAAGTCTCACTAGGCTTTTGTTGGTCATGCTGCTCTGTTATTGTTCAGCATCAGTCTGGGTGCTGTGTGTCTTTGTCTCATGGATGGGATTTTCTCAGTGATTTTGGCTCTCCCCTCCCAGCAGAATGTGGTTCTTAGTGGTCTATGGCCTAGTTCTGGCTGCAGTGTGTTACCTGTGTCCTGTTGGCAATGAGGTTCAGCACTCTCCCCACTTTAGCTTAAAGCCTTTTTCCACAAGAGAGTTGGGGAGAAGAGGTCTGCATGACCTCATGCCATCTCTACAGCAGTTGCTGTTGTCTTCCCTGAGGCCTGAGCCACAGAGGAAACTTTCACCAGTCTCTGGCTTTGACCCTTATCTTTTCTGCTTGTGTCTTCAGAGGTTTGTAGAGAAGAGCCTGAGAACAGGTATGAATTCCCCTGTGTATGAAGCTCATGAAACTCTATACTCTCATACTAGCCCACATTCTGTCTTTGGCAATTGGCTAAACATTTTAGCTGATTTCTTCTAACTGGATTTATTGGCTTCTGGTATAAATAGCCTATATATACTTTCTTAAGACTGGAGAAAACTTAAAATTATCAGTTCCACCTTGTCATTTGATAGATGAGGGCTTTAAATCTCACAAAAATAAATTAACTCTAAGGTGCAGATCCAGCTGTAGTTACCTAAGTCCACTGTTCTTCCATTTTTCCATGTTACAGATGTCTCTAAGGAAAATGTATGTGTCTATTTCTTCCTTATATTTATATTCCTAGCATCTATAAGTATGTCATGCACATAGTAGATACTCAATTAACATTTACTTAATAGTGTTTAATTCTACCAAATATATTTACTCATCATTCAATCTCACCCTTCAAAACAAAATTTATGAAACTCAGGGAATAAACTAGAATAAGTTAAAATAAGAAGGGAAAACATACAACAGATATTATTACCTGATTTATGCATAGAACAAGGCAATTGTCTATATAATGTGATTAAGTATTATTGCTCCCGTTCCTAAATCATCTGCTAACATCTCTATTCTATGAAAGGACATTCAATTCTTTCTTTTAACTTATCCCTTTAGAGTTACTAAAATAAAAATACCCCCTAGAGAAGAATGAATCATAAACATCTAGTTTACACTAATTGCGTTTATTGGATCCAGTAGAAAAAAAAAGCAAGGGTAACTGACAGCATTGTTAGTTCCTGGGATTGGGGATTGGGGAAATGAAATATGAATGATCTTTTATTGAATATATAATATGTACTTTCAACTTTATATGCATTTTTTAATGTTAAAAAATTAGCCAAATTCTTTTTATATCCATCTTTCTCCAAAAAAAGAAAAAAGAAAAAAAAATACTGGTCCTCAGAAACGTTTGCCAACTTGCTCTGGTTACTACATGGAGTTAATGAATGAATGAACTAGAATTCATAGCCCCCTCCAGTATCTTGTATTTTCTCACTATTCTGAAATGCCTGCCTGAGGTAAGGAATATGAAAACATAGAAGAGGAAGTACAAAGGTTGGACTTAGAAAATTGTTCTTTGTCACTGTGCTAGACAGGAATTTAACTGAAAAAAATAACTAGAGATGAATGAAGATATAAAGATATACCTTTAAATTCTGACAGGTTTTTATTCTCTTTGGACTAATCTGAAGTAGAACAGTGAAAAGCAGGTTATCATCACCTTATTTAGCTTTCATGATATTCAGGTGTATTTTAAAAAGAAAACACTAATAAATGAGTTTCAATAAACAGGTGATCACTTTCATTTTTATGAGTTCATTCCTTGCGGCTACAAAATATTTAGACTGGCCGTTTATAGGTTTTTAAGAACTTGATCTAGCACAATTTTAAAGAAATTCAAATTCTTTTTTCCTTCTGTTTAAAAAAATACATATTCATAGGAAAAGAAACTACTTACAAAATGGATTTTTAAAAATATGTCTGACAAAAATAGACCTCTCTCTCTTTTTATCTTCTGAATAAAGCAGCTTTGCTGCATTCCTTCTTTTCATAAAAGGGATTAAGTAGTGAATTGTTAATCATTTTCATGCTCTGTGACTATCAACATTCTTTAATTATCCTGTTAATCAGTGTAAATGTCACCTGTTACAATATTCATACACTGTACCTGTGTCATCCATTAGTCCAATTAATTTAAAACTGAGTTATTTATTGATTCATAAAATAACTGGATACAGTTCATATACCTCTATAAGACTTGCTGAATTAAAATTTTGTATCTGAGCTGTATTTATCTTTCTTTTACTGGCCTACCCTCAAGTTAGAAAACTCCAGATTTTTAGATGTCCTTATTCTTTATTTTGTCTTGCTAGTCATCATTTTAAAAAGTGTAATAGGCCTGCTTCCCTGGTGGCGCAGTGGTTGAGAGTATACCTGCCAATGCAGAGGACACGGGTTCGTGTCCCGGTCCAGGAAGATCCCACATGCTACGGAGCAGGTAAGCCCCTGAGCCATGGTCGCTGAGCCTGCACGTCCAGAGCCTGTGCTCCACAACGGGAGAGGCCACATACCGAAAAAAAAAAAAAAAAAAAAAAGTAGGCTTTTACTCTTAAAGTTAGGTAAAATAGGAAACAACAATAAATAAAACAAAGTTCTGCTTTCACGGAACTTGCTTTTTAGGGGAAGAAGACAGACTATTATAAGAAATGGAGCGAATTATATAGTATGTTGGAAGGTAATAATATATACGGGAAAAACAGAGGAGGAAACAATGTAAGCAATTTTAATAAGATGGTCAGGAAAGACCTCATTAAGAAATAGAAGTGAGACCATAGACTACTGCTACCTTCACAGTTTTTTGGAAAATCTACTTCCTTCTTAGTTTCCAAATATTCTTTCACTCTCTCTTCCAGTCCTTAGTGAGCATCCCTTGAATATATTTAGAGTATTAGAAAAAATATTTAGAAGCTTAATTCACTGGTGCTTCTGTTTCAAGCCTGGCCCAAATCCACAAGGCAAGGAATTATTATCCCTAGCAACCAGCTTAAACTAAAGAAGAAGGAGAAAATACAAGGGGAAAACAAAAGTAATGTTTCAATAAATAATTGTACTTTGAAAGATTTTTACTCCGAAGGAGTTAATGTACTCAGTGTGAAGGTAAGACATATACATATAAAATGACAGTTACCATCCAGTTGTAGAAAGACTGTAGATTTTAACACATCATTTGATATGGTAAATGACACACCAGTAATAATTGTGATTTATTCTGATTTCATACACTTTTCATTTTCAAACCAGGAAGAAGAAATAATGTGATTTGCTATATCTTAGAAACTTTCAAAGATTCAATTTTAAAATTGTTGTCTCTGCAAGCAACTGTTCTGCCCTAGAAATTAGACAGAGCACTTAAATAATTTGAACTTCAGCTTCTTCAAAATTAAAATGAATAAAACCTACTTTTCTGTATTTTACCTCAAGTTGAAAATAATTTTAAAAGTCATATTTTATTTCTTAGAATATACTGTATCTCTTTGAATACCTTTTAAAATTTTATTCAAATTATAAAACTAGTATATTTTATTACTTATAAAATAATATAGTGACTATAGTCTCATATAATGTCATCTAGCTTTCTGGTATTCAGATAAACAGATGTCTTAACTATGATACTTGATTATCTATTTTCTCCTTAAATTCATCCAGGGGACATTTTTTTTTTTTTTTTTTTGAGAAATTAAGAGAGAAGTAATTGTATACTTTGTTTTCATGCTAATAATCTTTCAGTTACCTATAAATCTTGAACTAGTATGAAACCATATCATATGGTTTAACAGTTACTTTGCTAAATAAATAATTAAATTTTATAATTAAAATTTTATATTTTCAGTATTTGAACAAAATGGGGATTTTGATTGTTTCCGTTTTATTCAAGTAGTCCATCTTTTCTAAAACAGGACAAATTCATCTAAAAATGTGTAGTTATACGTCACTTGTACATCACTAGTACTCTAAAATTTCTTCCAAAGTATACTACAGCTGTATGAAAAGTTAAGTCATCAGTTGTTTCTATTATGTGGTGTTTTTTTTTTTTTTTTTTTGAGAAATTAAGAGAGAAGTAATTGTATACTTTGTTTTCATGCTAATAATCTTTCAGTTACCTATAAATCTTGAACTAGTATGAAACCATATCATATGGTTTAACAGTTACTTTGCTAAATAAATAATTAAATTTTATAATTAAAATTTTATATTTTCAGTATTTGAACAAAATGGGGATTTTGATTGTTTCCGTTTTATTCAAGTAGTCCATCTTTTCTAAAACAGGACAAATTCATCTAAAAATGTGTAGTTATACATCACTTGTACATCACTAGTACTCTAAAATTTCTTCCAAAGTATACTACAGCTGTATGAAAAGTTAAGTCATCAGTTGTTTCTATTATGTGGTGGAGAGATGCGTATATGAGTGCTGGAAATCCACTGTGTTTCCATGGCTCATGGGCCTAGCCGCTCCGCGGCATGTGGGATCTTCCTGGACCGGGGCACGAACCCGCGTCCCCTGCATCGGCAGGCGGACTCTCAACCTCTGTGCCACCAGGGAAGCCCCATGACAACTCTTTACCTGTTATTTCTCAGGGTTGTGTTTACAGCATGAAACCTTGAGGGGTGAGATATTATGGGACAAAGAATAGGTTTGCTTATTGCTTGATATAAAACCAGTAGATCCCCCAAGGTTTGTGTTCCTAAACTGTGAAGAAACCCACTATATATGCAGCATGAGTGCTGCATCTGTGGGCTGCTGGGCTACCTCATGTTGCCCCCATGAGACTCGGGGGCAAAGAGAAGTGATGCAGATAGGCTGATGGTCATGCTGCTTGCTATGCGGTGAATAATAAAACCCTTCATCTCTGACTCAGCAGTCTCTTGTCTTCTGCTAGCATATGTGAGACTTAAGGTCCACTCAAGTTGTGCATAGGTTGTTTAATCCCATATCCAACAGAGAGCAATGTATAAATTATAGAAGACATCTACTAGGAAAAAAACAGATAGAAAACATAGTCCCTTTCCAGGATTCATTCATGTAACACATCTATATTCACAAAACCATGCAGTAAGGAAACTCTCCCCAAATACTGCATAACATGAGAAATATATCTCTTTAACTTATAGTTCCACATGGTAGTTTGCCAGATAAAATTTTATGATGGTTATTTTTTGTTTTTTTTTTTTTTTGCGGTACGCGGGCCTCTCGCTGTTGTGGCCTCTCCCATTGCGGAGCACAGGCTCCGGACGCGCAGGCTCAGTGGCTATGGCTCACGGGCCCAGCCGCTCCACGGTATGTGGGATCTTCCCGGACTGGGGCACGAACCCGCATCCCCTGCACCGGCAGGCGGACTCAACCACTGCACCACCAGGGAAGCCCCTTTATCATGGTTTTTTATCCTTTAGGTATATAAACAGCTTTTGAAAGCTGTTTTCTTTTATAGCATTACATTTGAGTGGTAACATTCAGTGCAGTAATACCAAAGCATTTGAGAAATCATTCCGTAGAAAGCAATCTTTAGCACTATGAGCCTATGATAACTTACACGGTTAATCTACTGTAAATTTTCTCATTAAGAACAGACAGTGTCCTACTTAGTAGTCAGAAAATAATTTGAAGTCAAGTTCCTCATTTCAAAATAATTACAAGGAAATGTTGCCAAAATAAATTGAAATATTCATTTTGGTCTGCTGTTTGATATATCTGAGATAAAATAGCTTTTTAGCTAAGAAAGAAAAATTAAATTTATTTTTACAAAAGATATCTGGAGCACTTAATATTTTCCTAATCCATACTCCTTTATTTTCTTTTGAACATGCACTGAGCTTCATTAATTGGGAGAAAGCCCATAGAGGCAGCTTGCTTTAAATTCAAGCTTTTCTCTCTCAGCTAAATTGATTTTTGGTGTTTATAACCAGGGCCCATAATATTAGCCACCATGGACTGACTTTAACTTTTTTATAGTCATTATTGTATTTACTGTTTCTGTAATCATGATAAATATAGCAGAACCCACTAAATACTTTACTAAGGACAGAGCGATCTGCTACAAAATAGGAGAGAATAAATTGGAGGGAATAAAAATAAATTAATAAGGATGTTGTCTGACAACTTTAATAGCATGGTAATAATAACATCTATTGAAACTACAACATATATTTTTAGTAAACAAAGACATAAACTCTCAAATTTTAAACCCCCAACAAGAGCAAACAGGCATCTTCTAGCTAGGATATTTATGCTTTTAAATCCTAATACTGCAGCTGGAGAACAATTGAGTAACAAAAATCAACGACAGAAGAAAATGCTCTTTCTCAATAATCTTCCGGACAGTGTGCAGCCAGGAAATGTTAATATTGCTCACATAAATTTCAAGAGGCCTATGAAATCATACTCCACCTGTCATTTCGGACTTTGCCCACTTTACTGGAATTTTCTCTGCTAAATGATGTATAATAAGGACAGAAATAAATTCTGGTATATGTCTAGGTCATTAACTGTAAGTAGCACAAGCAGAAATGATTAAGTTGGTGAGCTGAGAACCAGAAGCATTTAAAAAATAACCCAGACGGCCTGAAATTCCAGTCATAGTGGAATGTTTACATGTTGGCATTCTAATACCAGAGACAAAAATGCCTCTGGTGGTGAAACAAGCCACTTTTGTTGTATCAATCAGAGTATATTAAAAGCTTGTATGGAATTTAGAGGTTTAGATAGATAGCTAGGGAGAAATGGGGCCAGGGAGTGAAATGGCAAGACTTTCAGTAATTAAATAGTATATATGTAGAGAAGGGAGTTGTAACAGTAATGATAGAATTTTTTTTGTCACTATTTTTTTTTTTTTGCGCGGGCCTCTCACGGTCGCGGCCTCTCCCCCTGCAGAGCCCAGGCTCCAGACGTCCCACGGGCCCAGCCGCTCCGCAGCATGTGGGACCCTCCCGGACCGGGGCACGAACCAGTGTCCCCTGCATTGGCAGGAGGACTCTCAATCACTGAGCCACCAGGGAAGCCCTGTCACTATTTTTAACCAGCTAGTATTTTCTTAACCTCAGGATTAGCTTCTCACATTTAGTATGGATTTCTAATAACATTAGAAAGCAGGGGCAACTTTGTAGAGTGCCCTTGTATTTGAGACAAATTATATTTATAATTATTTTAACATATCTCAAGATATGCCTAAAGCAATGCAAATATAATTGATATGGTGTGCATAGTAAAAAGATAAATTCTAAGCTCTTAAGACTATCTTTGCACAATAAATAATTTCTGCAATTGTCACCTCTGGATACAAGGATGATATTTTGTGGGGATGTTTGTAACCCTTACCACAGTTGTAATAAAAACACATTCGAGGGCTTCCCTGGTGGCGCAGTGGTTGAGAGTCCGCCTGCCGATGTAGGGGACACGGGTTCGTGCCCCGGTCCGGGAAGATCCCACATGCCGCGGAGCGGCTGGGCCCGTGAGCCATGGCCGCTGAGCCTGCGCGTCCGGAGCCTGTGCTCCGCAACAGGAGAGGCCACAACAGCGAGAGGCCAGCGTACCGCAAAAAAAAAAACACATTCGAGAATATGTATTTACTATTAGAGTTTCTGACGCTGTTACATGGAGTGTTCGGTCGATATTTGTTAAATGAATATTGTGTAATGGACCTGCATAGTGTGAAGAAGCATGTAGAGGGTCCATGAGAAATGATTGCAGAATCAAAGAATGAAGAAACTTGGCTCCTGGCCATATCAGTCCTAGATAGTCATCAGTGTGTCGCATGGAAGGCTAAGTTCTGCGCAGAGCTTTTTGCTTTGTGTGACAGCAGGGCATCATATGCACATATTTTACATTCTTTGCTGAATTGTGTTGCTTCCATTATATTATTCATTTTGTACATTAGTTATTTCAAGTAATGTACAACTGATTTTTTTTTTTTTTTTTTGCAGTACCCGTGTCCCCTGCATCGTCAGGCGACAACTGATTTTTTAATAGAATTCCTGTTAAGATTTTAGGAGAAGATTTTGATGAAGATAGTTATAGTTTCTTATAGACAGCATAGCGTCAGTGGTTAACTTAAGAATATCAGTTCTGAAGCCACATTGTCTGAGGTCGAATGTCTTTCTGTTATTGCCTAAGTATGTGAATATGCATATTAAAATAGCAGCTACTACATAGGATTACATTGGAAAATTATGTGAATTACTTCTTAAAGTTCATGAGCTTTGATATATGGCAGGTTTAGCCTCACAAGAGATTTAAATGCTTCATACTTCTTTCCCTTAAAATTATTACATTTGCCCTCCTCAAATACATGTCTAGGAAGAAAAATATTGTGTTAGTTTCCAATTACTGATGTAACAAGTTACCATGAACTTAGTGGTTTAAAACAACACAAATTTGTTCTTTTACAGTCTTATAGATAAGTTGTCTGATATGGGCCTCCCTAGAGGGGAGGGGTAGAATCAAAATGAATAGTTTTGATATGGGCTAGAATCAAAACGATATGGGCTAAAATCAAAATGAATAGTTCCTTGCTTCTTGGATTCTAGAGGCTGCTAGCATTGCTCCTGGCTATATCACTTTAATCTCTGCTTCTGTTATCACATTACCTTTTTCAGTGATTTCCTGACTATGTCTTATAAGGATCCTTGAGCTTACATTGTCCCCACCTAGATAATTTTCTCATCTCCAAATTCTTATCTTAATCCAACTGCAAAGATTTTTTGTTTGTTTGTTTGCCATATAAGGTAACATTCACAGATTCCGAGGATTAGGATACAGACATCTTTGGGGGACAATTATTCAGCCTATTACAAGTATTGAAAGTCAATTTCATGAGAACAGTTTGGGAGTCACCATTTGATGACCAGGCAAAAAGGCCCCCCAACAAGAATAAATACTTGGAGAGATGATGACTGGGAATTTGCCAGAAACTGGCTGCTTGGGTAAACTGAAGGGGGAAATACAATACAGTTTCATGAATTGAAGACCAAGAATGACAGAGATTTTTATCCTAATTTTCCAGTCTGTGATCTTATAGTTCAACATTCTGTGGACCCTTATGGAGACATGATAGAACAAGATTTTTTTGCCTTCAAATGCCTCTACATTAGCACTTATCAAAGTTGTTAATGTAGAACCTGCTTATCCTGGATGACTCAGAAAATCTTTCAAAGGGACACAGTATGTACTGTAGTAGTTCAATATACCCCAGGCATCTGTACAGAAGAGATTCCTAGAGGTGCTACAAGTAGCATTGCTATGTGTGAGTTATAAACAGCTTAAAAGGTGCCATGCACTCAGCTTATATAAGTATCTTTTTTCAGTTCTTCAGAGTTAACTTCTCACAGAAATAGAAGCATTTTTCAGACTTGAAAAGTGAGTGTAAACTGTGTGAAATATAATGTGAGATTTAGGAATTGAGGATGTAGGGACACAGATACAATTTTTGAGAAAAAGAAGTAATTATAATGTTTGGTAAAGAAATTTATTAAATATTGACAAGTATGTGGATTCCCTCAGTATACAGAATATGGGGCTTCTTTCTACATCACAGAGGGTTGAAATATTTTCTTATTTCTTTGTAACTTTTACCGACAGAGAATCTCCCCAGCATAGAACTTCTTAATCAATAATCAGATCTAAAATTGAATACTCAATTTTTTACCTTGTAAAGGAGTCACTACTATAGGATGTGTCGGTTTTAAGTTGAAACATAAAGCATATCATAACTAGAGCCATTTTAAGAGAATTAACATTTATCATTAAAATAAAAGTACTAAACATAGCTGTATCTGTTTATTCCAGTCATGCATATTTATCTGCCTTTACAATAATTTTTTTTTCTTTTTCACTTCTCCTAATGTGAAATTTTCTGGTAAGCAATATCATAAATCAGATGAAGTTTAGATTCTAAACGAATAGATAGAACATCACTAGAATGAGCTAGAGTGGGAAAGTGTTTGAGAAAGAACTATGTCCTAAGTTTTGATCCATGACTGAAACACCATTTCATCTTGGGTTAGTCTGCTTGGTTGTAGAGATGCTAGTTTCCCACTCCCAAGTTTAATTAAAATACCTACCTTAGGTGGAAAGACAGATCAATTGGTGTGTATTGGAACATAGTTTTAAATTTTAAGTACTATGTGAATTTTGACAATTAAAAACTCCAGTTGAAATCACCATAAAAAGAATGTTCATCCTAGGCAATACTTAAAAATGATGATTAACTTTAGCACTTCACCTCTCATCAAGTTTTTTTTTTTCTATAAAACTACTCTGCTGCCAGCGGGAGCACAGATCTGGCAGGTAGATTTTAGTATTAATATCACCCTCTAAATCTGTAACAAATAACACAAATCTAAATAAAAATAGTGTACTTGTAGTGTGTATTAGTTTTCTACAGCTGTGTGACAAATTGTTTCAAATTTAGCAGCGTAAATACACCTACTTATTTTCTCACAGTTTCCTTGGTTCCAGAGTCCAGGTGCAGTTTAGCTGCTTCTTTCTGGTCTTAAAAGACTGCAGTCTAGGTGTCACCCAGGGCTGCCATTCTCATCTGAAGCTCACAGTCCTCTCCCAAGTTTATGTGGATGTTGGCAGAATTCCTTTTTTTGCTGTTATAGGACTGGAGCCCTCAGCCCCTGAAGTCATCTCTTTTTATAGGCAGTTCACAACATGGTTGTTTGCTTTCTTCAAGGTGACCAGGAGAATATTTCTGATGCTTCGCCCTCTTTTAAGGACCTCACCTAATTAGGGCAAGTCCATTGAACAAAATCCCTCTTTGGATCGACTCAAAGTCAGCTAATTTGGAACCTTAATTTCATTTGCAAAATGACTTCACCCTGGCCGTGTAATTGAATCATGAAATTAATATCCATCATACTCACAGATCCTGCCTACACTCAAGGGGATTGGACTACACCGGCCACGTATGCTAGGTGTCAGGAATCTTGGGATTCCATCTTAGAATTCTGGCTACCACAGTATGCAAATGGAATAAAACTTCAAGCAAAGTTGTCTCTTTTCTACAACCACCCCCTAATCCTGTCCCATTTCCAACCAGACTATCATTCTGAAGTTCCCTTCCCCTCAATATAGAAATTCTAGAGTTGCAACTGCTACTACTAGGTTTCACTTTCCTTCAAGTCAGCATTTCTCAACTTTCTTTTTTTGTTATCACCCCCCTATGGTGCCTTTCTAGACATTTACTTTTTCTAATCACCCCACATGATAATTTAATACCACAGATAACACGTATATGTCTGTTTATGTATTATATGTATACCTGTGCTTTATACTTTAAAAAAAAGAGTAAATCTTCTTTTTTCTCCTAAAGAACCAGTTTTTGCTCTCTTGGGTGCCTTATCCCCCCTGTTGAGCATGCATGCTCTAAGTCAGTGTACTTGATTCTACTTGCTCCCCAGCTCTGAATACAGCACCAAAAACAGTTGAACAATGCATAATTCTTAGAAATGGATGAATGTATACATGCTTACAAAGCAAACCCTGAACTTAGTTAGAGGCTGGCTATAGAATTTGTGTGAATTGTCCTTTTCCTTTTGTACCATTTCTTCTTTGTCACCAAATTTGAATTATTCCATTTCTGGCTAACATCTATACTCAGGAATGGACAGAGTCAAGAACTAAAATTTAGAATGGTCAATGTTTTCAAGTGCTAACAATCTAATGCATGGCTATATAGAATGTAGCAACATCAGTGGACAATAATTAGTCATGTGTATCAATTATTCACAGTCTCCCTTTCTCCCAGGATGTGGATAATCATTATGTCTTCTTTATGTGAAACATTGATTAAAAATAACTCAAATTGTGCTTGAAGACAACTAAGACTTAATTATAACCATTATTTTAAATCAGTGGTATCATTTCCTTTACTAGACTTCTTGGCATAGATAGTTAACTGCTATAAAAATGTCACACAGCATTGTGAACAACACCTGAAGATGCATAAGAGTATTCAGGGAATGGACTGGAAGGAGAAGCCTAGGCTGAATGACAGAAAAAGCACTATTGTCAAGCTGGTGAATGCAGCAGCGTATGGATGAACACATGTCTCAGCTTCAACTGTGAAACAGCTCTTTCTGACTCTAGGCCTCTTCATTTTATCTCATTTGGCCAGGTATTCAAAAAATTAATGCCAAAGGCATCAGTGTTTAGTTTCTCATGGTATTTGTCATACAGAGTGTTCCAATTCACACAGAACCTTGATGTAGAGTAGAATTCTCAGAATTTACTGTGCATTCATAGTAGTTGGGAATCTTGTTGGAATACAGTTTCTGATTCCATATTTCGGGGGTGGGGCTAGGGAGTCTGCATTTCTAACAAGCTTACAGGTAATGTTGATGCTACTAGTTCTCACAAGAGTGAGACCTGGTGGAGAGCTTCCCTGGGCCAGGTGATGCTCCACCACTAACTCGTGGGGACCAGTTGAGAGTTTCTAGAGGCTTCCTACAAAACACAATAGTGTGGGACTTTCATAAGCGAGAATAAAAACTCTCAAGATTATATTTAAAGTATTATTTCAATCTTTTTTCTAGTCATGAAAAACATATTGCTTACAATGGACACATAAAAGCATGCACATTCACACATATACACACACACGCGCACGCATGTGAGCATACATGCAGACACGAGCAAAAGAAAATGAAAGTCAACCAGTTATTTGAGGTTACGTTCAAAACCAATGCTTACAATCTTTAGTTAACAGCCTCTGTTCTATCACTTACAACTATGGTCCAAAACAATGGAAATATTTAAGACAGGAAATTTTCAAACCTGCTCATTGTAGTTTATTGCTACTCCTTTTTACTAA
The DNA here is from genome assembly GCF_003031525.2 of Neophocaena asiaeorientalis asiaeorientalis. NCBI lineage: Eukaryota > Metazoa > Chordata > Mammalia > Artiodactyla > Phocoenidae > Neophocaena > Neophocaena asiaeorientalis. Next base: position 276,641 of record NW_020172824.1, on the reverse strand, counting down.
CTGTAGATTCAATATATGAAAGCCAAAGCCATACTTATCTGGAAAGAGGAAAGCATTGTGTTTCTGTATATGTGATGAAAAAGAAAGGCTGAAGTGGATGTAGAAAAAAGACAGCCCTACTTTCTTTCCATAAGTGGATGTAGAAAAAAGACAGCCCTACTTTCTTTCCATATTTTCCTGTCTTCCTTCGAATTCTGAGTTGTATCATTTCATAAAAGAAAAGCTTTTATTTCTGGCAACAACCTATGTGGAAATAGCCTTCAAAGTGCAGGCAAATTAACAATGATTTTAGCATCTTCTTGTAAATGGAATGATCCTAGAAGCCATGATAATTGTGGTTAAGAAAGACATTCAATTATTTTGTTGACATATTTTCTGGAAATATTTTTCATGTCACCTGGAAAAGTCAGTCAGGGTTTAGGTCAAAAGGTCAATTGAATAGTATTCAATGACTTTTCCTTCATTTCTAGCTATTGAGAATAATTTAAGAAAGGGGAGGTATCAAGATATCCCATGCATATACCAAACTCAAATCCAAAATTAAATGAATTAATCTTTACTTTCTCCCACTATCCAACCCAGAGTTTCCATCTCTGGCCTCGGTCTATGTAAATGTTATTTTTATTTATATATCAACCAGTGCTAGAAATTTGGAATTTAACCCTCTTTCTTTACTTCAAATACCCAAGCAATCTTTTATGTTTAGCTCCTTAAATGTATCCTGAATAAATTTCTCCTCTCCATGTGTACTGTCAACCCCTCACTTGGACACTCATCATCATTCCTGTGTATCATGCCAGGCTTCTTCTACATGGTTCCCTTATGTGCAAGGTAAGTACAGTCCTGCTACTTATTTAAGTCATCATCTTAGCCTATTTCTTTAGAAATGTTTGACCAATAGAGGAAAATAGAAAGTTGATGAATTTGAGGGTTGTCCCATTTCTCTCTATACTCTGTTGATAGTGCTAACAAGTACAGAGCTTGTCAAAACACCATGGAAGGTAACCAGACAAAAAGCATATGAGCCTAGGAATTCCCCAAACTCTACAGACTCCTAACAACAACAAAAATGTGCTATTTCTCTTGCCATTGGTGTTAAAATATTTTATATATAATTTGATACTACAGAATAAAGATTGCACAATTACTAAGAGTGTCTAGAATTCAGAGACAGTTGTATGTTAGGATAGAATTTTTAAAGTCTTTTAGTAAATAAGACCTTTATGAAATGAAGGATATGGCCCATAACAATGGTATGATATTCTCAGTTATAATTATTTCCTAAAACATATTTACTGAATGTGTTTAAAAATCTGTCTCTAGTCCTTGCAGCACATAACCTAATGAAAAACAATATTATAAAGTAAAAAATGGTATGGCTCAACACATAAAGTTGAATTTTTCTCTGTTCTATAGTCTTAGGCCAAAGGTCATTCTAAGGGTCACCCTGGAGGTATGAACATTATAATTCATTTCTCAGGAAACTAGCCTTCTTGGAGTAACCATTGGGTTATAATTTCCTTTGACAGTAAACACACTCAGCTATGAAACGCTGTCTCACATCTTTCCAAGGAATTGGTGATGTCACTGAGGGGACCAGAAGTAGACCATCTGGGGTTGCTCTGAACAAAGACCATATCTGAAGCTTCAAACTGATGTTGTGTCTTTTTAATTTTCCACTAATGTTAGGATTGGAGACCATAAGCTGTTCGTTAAAAGATGTGATGCTAAATAACTTTTATTCACATTCCTCTAGTCCACTAATTATCCAATGTTTAAAAAACTGGGACGTTTGTAGAAATATGTTGGCTTACTGTAATGAATAGATTTTGGAAAAAATTGGATCATTCATGAAATGAAAAATCTACGTGTTAGTGAGATTAAGAGCATCAAAATCTCTTAAATCTGTACAGTGCTCTCTGAGTGTTTTATTTAATTTCTAGATATGATGCAAGAAAGCAGCTAAAATTCAGTGTCAGGGCTAGAGCTATGCACAGAGATAAAATAAAAATCAGTCACTGAACAAGGAAAATATATTCAAATTTTCCCAGGAGAAAAAAGAAATAGCCTCACCTGGGGAGAGACCTGGCTGCTCTAAAGAAATGTTACATAACACAGTAACCACAGAAGAACTGGCATAGATGATTTATGGAGCCTGAGGGAGATGCAAAGTACATTGAAACATAAATATATGAACAGGAGGGAAATAGTCCTGAATATGAAAATAGATGAGGATAAACGGGAGAAAGCCTTTCATTATGTATTACTGGTTACAATTTAATGAAAATCCAATACAAGAGCTTCTTTAGATGGAACAGTAGTATTTAAAAACACAAGAAGACATATAGAAAATAACTATTCATGTTAGGAGGAGAAAGATTCCCGAGAAGGCATTGCTAGTGCATAGCTCCAGATTTTATTTTATGGTCATTAGTATATAAATATCTGTAATTAGAAGAAGAGACAGATGAGTCAATAGCAAGATGTCATGCTTAATTTAGAGCTTTGACATTACACAGCCTTACTCTAACTTTAGGCTCTTTTGCAGGGAATAGTTTTAGTTCTGCACATGCAAATGCTTCTGTATTTGGTATAATATGTGACAATTTTTCAAAAATAAAAAAGCACTGCTGCTATCACTAAACGGCTTACGATAAAAACAGTTTATCTGTTTAAGTAGGTAAATAAATAACACTCATACTTCAAATGATAAAAAAGTATTGGATTGGGGAAATATAAAAGGAGCTCCTGAAAAATCTGACTTGTGGATTAATATAAAATATGTGCCTTGGTTAACTGATGAATATGCTTATGTAACATGAAGGACTATGAATTACTCTAAAGGACTAGATATTTCAAAAATGTTCTAAATTCTCTTAATGGCTCCAATATACCTTTAAAAAACTCTTTTCTTACCCTGATTCTTCAGGACAATTTAAAGTGACAAAAGGACCCTTAGAAACTCTTTATCTTCCACATCTTCAAAGCCCACTTGCCTCTTCTAATGCAGCTTTTTAGACAATTAGACTATTATAACAAGAAGGTGTCAATATCCAGTTAAGTTAAACTCAACTGTGATATTCCACGGTTCTGGAGGCAAAACTGCTTAGCATGCAGTCAAGTAAAACTGCTCAGGTAACTTGAAGAAGGAGCTAGTCATCAATATATTAGTGGTGATACAGAGATTTCTTCCTTAAAGATGTATAATGGATAAACATTGCTAAAAACTGTTATTCTTTTTAATATATTTTAGTTCTATAGCTTTTTAAGAAGAGACAGATCTGAATGTCAAAGAGGCTCATTCCCCACCCCATTTTCCACACACAAGAAAAACTTTTAGTAATTTAGTAGAAAGTTGGCTCGGCTGGTCCAAGTTAGCTTAGTAGAAGAACAGGCTGATTCTAACTGCAAATTCTAGAAGCTCTTCTTTCTCAGAAGTTCCCCTCCTCGACTAGAGAGCTTCTGTTGTTACATAGTCACACAGAGGTTTCTCATCCACTGCCCCTAAACATATAGTGAGAATTACAAGGAAGGATTCCTCTTAACTGAAAAGTTGACTTTAATGCAGCCTATCTGTTTCTGGAATAAGCTGTACAGTTTATATAAGTAAAATATGGATTTGATAAATTAGAGGTTTTATTACCTCTCTGCTAGTACATTTTTTTCCCAGTAAACCTCACTTTATATTTGCACATATGGCATTAGTGGCGTGACTTAGGCCCTTGGGCTAATATAACAGAAATACCATAGACTGAATGGCTTAAACAATAAATATTTATTTCTCACAGTTCTGGAGGCTGGGAAGTCCAAGATCAATGTGCCACCTGACTTGGTATCTGGCGAAAACTTGCTTCCTGGTTCTTAGACAAACATCTTCTTATTCTGTCCTCACATGGTGAAAAAAATGAAAGAACTCTCTGGGTCTCTTTTGTGAAAGCACTAATCCCATTCAGGAGGACTCCATTCTCATGACCTAATCACTTCCCAAAGGCCCTCATCTCCTAATTCCATCACATGGGGTGTTAGTATTTCAACACATGGATTTTAGAGGAAAAACATTCAGTCCATAACATACTGCATATCTATAACTCCTATAAAAGATGGGTAATGGCTATAAAAGGATATACTTCTATTGTATCAATGCTATTGTTTTTGAAAATAGTGTCTGTCCAACCCACATACACCACATCATAGTGGAAAATATTCCTTCTAGGAACAGTGGCAGGTCATAGGAAATGCTGGTGACTGAGTTCTGCAGGTTTCCAAGTGAATAGAATAGCTGTGAAGTGTCCCAACTCAGCATTTTCCAGAAGGGCCACTGAGACATCCATTCTAAGCCTTGTAGAGAGCAACATAGGTGTGATGGCTGATAGCCCCAGAGGAAGTATGGCAGCCACAGGGTGTGGTAGACGAGGACCATCAAAGCCTCAGACAGCTTTGCTCCAGACCCTAAGGGTAATGAGGCAGCAGCAGAGTAGTCTGTCAGTCACCCAAAGTCCCAAACAAGAGACAGTTGAAAGAGCATAAGAGACTTAAAGCAAATAATGTTCCTAAAATGTGCAGATCATTGAAAAAAAAGGTGGATTTTCTACCAGATGAAAACCCTAGGTAGTGAGAATGGTAGCAGAGGAAAGGAGGCCAGACACACTGGAGCTCAGAAAAGTCCCGCAAGAGTATATGTACTCTACGGCTGATGGTTGGGGAAATAATAAGATCAACGAGACTAGCAGAGCTCATAAATATGAGGACTCGAAGCACAACCAAGCAGATGGTCTGATACAAAATCCCAGAATGTATTTGCCTTCTCCCATGGAGCAAAAATTAAATAAGCCAACTCTCGGGCTTTTGAGAATTAATAGGACGAATGAGGTAGAGACAAGAACCAGGTCAGGGAACAGATCTCTGCGCTTCCTCCCAGAGGAGTGAGTGGTGCTCAAAACATTCCTGAACCAGCTAGACCTTGGAGCTGACATGGCTTTCAGTTTATTTTGTGTCTGGTTCATCCTTGCTCTTCTTTTGTTAAGCTGTAAAATTATATAAATACTGTAGGTGCAAGATTGCATAGACATGTTGCTTGGCTACAGACATTACAGGCTCTGCTTTTGTCTACTATGAAAGTTGGAAAATTCATAACATCCAATGGTCTGTACTCAAAAAGCTTGCTGATATTGTAAAGTTCTAACAATATCTCATCCCAGAAGAAGAGAATGTAATAAAACTTACAATGGGTTGAATTGTGTAAATTGTACATTGAAGGTCTAACCCCCAATACCTCAGAATGAGATTTTATTTGCAGATAGAGTCTTTCAGAAGTAATCAAGTTAAAATGAGATCATTCAGTGTGGGCTGTGGGTAGCTAAATCCAATATGACTGGGGTCATTTTAAAAGGGGGATACACAGGGAGAAACCATGTGAAAATGAATGCATGATACTTCTACAAGCCGGGGAACATCCAGGATTGCCACCAACTCACCAGCAGCTAGGGGAGAGGCATGGTACATATTCTTCCTCACAACCTTCTAAAGAAACCAACCCTGGTAACATCTGGATCTTGAACGTCTAGAACTCAAGCTTCTAGAACTGTGAGAAAATAAATTTCTGCTATTTAAACCAACAGGTTTGTGCTTTTCTGTTATGGCAGTTCTAGTAAACTAATATGTCTTCATATACAAGATTCAGTATAGGAGAGGCTCTATGCTATGTTGTCTCCAGCTGCCAAAGCTGTCTGGCCACTGAAGGAACTACTGAGGGCTATAAAACTTTTTGGGTTTTTTTTTGCGGTACGCGGGCCTCTCACTGTTGTGGCCTCTCCCGTTGCGGAGCACAGGCTCCGGACGCGGGCTCAGCGTCCATGGCTCACAGGCCCAGCCGCTCCGCGGCATGTGGGATCTTCCTGGACCGGGGCACGAACCCGTGTCCCCTGCATCGATAGGCAGACTCTCAACCACTGTGCCACCAGGGAAGCCCTATAAAATTTTTGATAAGAAATCAGTCACTATTGTGCCTTTACAGCTGAATATCAGAATAGTGTTGCTGCAATAACAGGCACTTTGTTTGTAGCCCTGGACATTGCTAATGCTTTGTTTATTGTATTACTCTGTGAATAAAACCAAAATCAGTTTGCCTTTAATTAACAAGCCTGTTATATAACTTTACTCTCCTGAGCTCATCAGTGACAGGTCATCAAAATCATGGACAAACCCAAGTACAATGTGATGTGCTCATGGATGTTTGGCAAACTGTTACAGTGATGCCTACGCTTGGGAAGATACTGATGCTTTATTTCTCATATAAACATAAAAAGAAATAAATGTAGGTACTTCTTTAGCTTCTCCCACAAAATTCAGTTTTACTTTCATAAGCATTCAGTTATGAGTATCTTTTAATTTCCTTTGTGTTTTCTTCTGTAATCCATGAGTTAATAAGAGGGATGTTGTTCGATTTAAATCCTTTGGGGATTTTCTAGGTAGCTCATGTTACTGTTTACTAATTTCATTCATTGTGGTTAGAGAGCATACTCTGTATGACTTCAAGCATTTGAAATTTGTCGAGGGAAGACTCTAAATGTCAACTAGGCTAAGTGGATAGATAGTATTCAAATTTCTCTCCTTCCTGATTTTTTGAAAGAGAAGATTTTAAACTTCCATCTATAAATATCTGGAATCTCTTTCCTCATTTAGTTCTGTCAATTTCTGCTTTAATTTTTTTTTTTTTTTGAAATGCTGTTGTCCAATCTATATACATTTAGGATTGTTATGCCTTTTTGATGAATTGATCTTTTTATGAGAATTATATGTTCCTCTTTATCATTCATTATACTCTTTGCCTCATATTCTATTTTTGTCTGATATCAATACAGCCACTCCAGCTTTTTTATAATTTGTGTTGTGCATTTTATCTTTTCCATTATCTCATTCTCAATCAACTTATGATCTTATGTTTGAAATTCAACTTGTGCAGTTAGCATAAAATTTCATTTATCTCAAAATTCCTTTTTCTTCATTTTCATTTTGAAGTATATAGTCACTGACTAGAGAACTCTGCATCAATAGTTTTCGTTTTTCTTTTTTCTTTCAGCGTTTTGAAGGTGCTGGCCATTTTCTTTGGTCCATTGTTTCTAAGTCAACTGTTAGTTTTTCCTTTGATCTTATGCACATGATATGACTTTTTATCTTGGGTTGTTTTTGAGATTTCTTTTAACCTACAGTTTCTAACAGTTTAAGAAAAGTGTCATTTGGTATGATTTTATTTTTAATTAATCTATTTTGTGTTTTCTGAGATTCCTGGATCTTTGGATTGCTTCTGAGCAATTACTGCCAGCCTATTACTAAGCCCTAATTGAGAAAAATCATTTCACTGAAAGAAAAGTTATGACTTAAATATTCTTATTATGCAGCAGGTCCTTTCAAAATTAAATTACCATAAAGTGGGGCAAGTTTCAGATAGTTCCACTGTGAAATGAAAACTATAACTCTAATTAACTGGACACTGTAAAGAGATAGCTGCTTCCAATTATACATTGGGAAACCTTTGAAAAATAATAATAATAATAATTGAATCAATGGAGCACTACTTAAAACACTTGACACCTAACTGATAGTATGGTAGACTGATAAAACATCCCACCTCTAACGTTGTGATGAAACTAATAGAATATTATAGTTACTCATCCTAATGATAAATTGTTGATGCCCCAATCTATTAAATGCATTTTCTTCTAATACTATTTCTAAAGATAAGGTAGAATTACTCAGTGTTGGACTGTTGACATTTTGGATCAGATAATTTCTTTTGGGCACTATCATGGGCATTGTAGTATGTTCAGTAGTATCCCTGGCCTCTACTTACCAGGTACTGATAACATCGTCTACCACCGCCAATTGTGACAACCAAAATATCTGCACGTGTCCCTTGCAGGAAAAATCACCCTGGTTGAGAGCCACAGCTATACACTATACATCCCTTAAAATGACTAACATATATCTTTATTCATTTTGGGAAGAGGCAGGGGGTAGAAAGAGGTGTTACTAATGGCCTATTTGGGTAAAACTGTTGGTCTACTCAGGACTACATAGCTTAAGTATTTGGTTACCATCCTCTGGAAACACACGCACAACTTATTCATGAATTTGATCTTCATATTATTCTTGTAAATGCCTGTATGAAGTGACACATATAGAGAAAACCATCTGGTCTTACAAAGCCATTTAAACATGTTAGCTATCTTCTCTTCTGTAGCCCACTAAATCCGTGTTGTAAGCCATTATAGTAATGGAACCGCCGAAAAGAATTAGAAGGACCAATATGAAGTTTTCCTGACTTATGTAACTGCTGCTCTGTGGGTCTTCTCAATGATACCACTATAGGAACAACTGATCCAATTCTAGTCAGCTATATAAAGTTACACATGAACATACATGCTTAGCTGATTCTCTATGCATCCAAGAGCCAGGAAAACAAAGAGACTGTGAGAGGAGATAGTAAGTACCAAAGTGATCCTCCTACTTTAGAGTACAGTAAGTCTCCTACATACAAACAAGTTCCATTCTGAGAATGCGTTCGTAAGTCCAATCTGTTCTTGAGTCCAATAAAGTTAGCCTAGGTACCCAACTAACACAATCAGCTGTATATTACAGTACAGTACACAATAATATATAAAAACCAAACAAACACAAAAAATAAAGCAAAAAAGTTTAATCTTACAGTACAGTACCTTGAAAAGTACAGTAGTCCAGTACAACAGCTGGCATACAGGGGCTGGCCTCGAGTGAATGGGCAAGAAGAGTTACTGACTAGAGGAGGGAGAGGAAGTGGGAGATGGTAGAGCTGAAGGATCGTCAGCAACAGGACATAGAGGGCGAGCTGCAATTTCACTCACACGACGTTGATGGAACGCACATTCGCATCTTTGAAAGTTCCCAACTTGAAGGTTCATATGAAGGGGACTTACTGTACCTTGTTTGACCTCAGCAGATAGATAGATAATATTGCTCAGATGGTGGACACCAGGGTAAACATAAACAAGGACACAGACTTTGCTTCAGGTGATTCCACAACCACAGTATTCTGCCTTCAGATGTTATTCATGGTGACAAAAAGACAATTATTGGGTTTCTATGGAACACATCACTCCAAAAATGGAACAGGGACAGTCTATCTCTTCCATGAGAGGGCATGATATACAGTCCAGGGAAATGGTGGGAGACCAGAGGAAGGTGATAAATATCTCTCTCCTTTCTTTATAGATATGGACGAAAAGCTCCAATCAACCTTCTTTAATTTTCAAAGACAATAGTTCATAAGTTAACTTCCTTACAATGTTGGATATGTCCCTTCCCATCTGGTCCAGTTGTTTGAGCTTATTGATGTTTGTATCCCAGAAAATGTCTCAACTATCTCTGTAACCTGAAGTAAAACACAGGTGAAGGGGGAAAAAAATGAAATAGTTCCACAAACACTGAGGGCTAAATTAAGGAGAGATGAATCTGGATTGTCCTGGAGGCTAATTTCCTCCTCTCTTTGGTAGGTTAGTAAAAGTCTGACTCAGCAGGTCTGACCTGGCACAATACAAGAATAGGCTGATACCTGTAACTGCTGTTGGATGTTTCTGCTTTTTATCTGGTCACCTTCTCAACCACAGCACTTCTAATTTTTTCATGTTTGTATAGCTGTTTGCTACCAGTTGACTCAATAAATATGTAATTATTATAAGAATGGGGGTTTCTCTGCTGAGAAGTTGGCCATGGTGAATATAGTCCATCTATACTCAGCCTTAACTGCAGGCTCAGGGTTAAACTTTTGAGACTGTGATGTTTTTCTACTTAAGCTTTATGTAAATTTTCCCCCAGTGAAGCCTATTTTATAGCCATGGTGTGTGACTAGTGGTGTCTCTCTCTAACACTTTCATATCCTATCATTTCAATATGCTCATAATTATAGTACATTTATATGTTACAAAGAAATATTAATATGTTAACATTATTTTGAGTAGTTAATATGTTGGGACTTTTCAAAATATCATTAATGTAATCAATCAAACTTTAAAAGCCCTTGTATAATTATAGGTATTTTGTGTGTGTGTGTGTTTGTGTGTGTGTGGTATTTTATTTATTTATTTGTTTGTTTGTTTATTTACATCTTTACTGGAGTATAAGTGCTTTACAATGTTGTGTTAGTTTCTGATGTACAACAAAGTGAATCAGCTGTATGTATATATATATATCCCCATATCCCCTCCCTCTTGAGACTCCCTCCCACCCTCCCTATCCCACCCCTGTAGGTCACCACAAAGCATCGAGCTGATCTCCCCATGCTATGCAGTAGCTTTCCAATAGCCATCCATTTTACATTTGGTAGTGTATATATGCCAATGCTACTCTCTCACTTTGTCCCAGCTTCCCATTCCCTCTTCGTGTCCTCAAGTCCATTCTCTATGTTTGTGTCTTTATTCCTGCCCTGCACTAGGTTCATCAGTACCATTTTTTTAGATTCCATATGTATGTGTTAGCAAACGGTGTTTGTTTTTCTCTTTCTGACTTACTTCACTCTGTATGAGACTCTAGGTCCATCCACCTCATTACAAGTAACTCAATATCATTCCTTTTTATGGATGAGTAATATTCCATTGTATATAAACTACATGTATTCTAATGAAGATATATTACATGACATTTCAACTAAATCTCAAAATGCTCATGGGTGTTAATACTGGCATTATCATTAAATGATTTTGGCTGTAGAGAAAAAGTCAGACTAATTTGATACTATATTCTTGATAGTTAAGATTATGCACAATAAAAAAAAACACTTGGGAAACGAAGTGTCACCTAATCTTGACTTGAAATTCAATTTTTTTTCTTGTATCATTTTTATCATATAATAAAAACATTATTCCCCAATTTTTTATGACACATGTAATTTTAGTATATTTTGTGTTGATTTTTTAAAAGTATTTTCTCTTAATAAGCAAAGTCTTGGCAATGGAATATAATGAGGTTTAATGAAATTTCTATGTATATGTATTCTTATAGTAAAAGCTACACAGCATAATTAAAATGCACTGGAATATTACATGGTAAGAAGCTTTACAAACTAGAACATATATAATTTTCTTTATATGAAATTTTAGAATGGGCCAAAATATCATAACAGTAGCTGTCACTGGAAAGTTGGGATTGGAATTGATTTGGAAGTGGCATGAGGATACTTTCAGGGAAGATGGTAATATTTTATATCTTCATAGGGGATTTGGCTACACAGGTGAAGTCATTTGCCTAAAGTTAGGCAATGTGCACTTAATATTTTTGCATTTCATTTTATTTCAAAAGACATAAAATAAATATTGAGTACTAAATGATATAAGTGCTATAGTTTTTAGGGGGAGGTTTGCTAATGTCTGCAATTTACCTTTAAATGCATCCAAAACCAAAATGGACTGATAGGCATATTAATAGTAGGATCTAAGTAGTGGGTATATGGGTGTTCAGTGGTAAATTCTTTTAACTTTGCTGTAATTTTGAAATGTCTTTAAAATGAAATGTTGGGAAAACATAATAAAATAAGATACAGTAAAGATTAGAATTGCCAGATGAACACAAAACATATTGACAATTAAGAATAATATATAATATAACTAACAAAAGAAATCTTCATACCACAGAGCTCTGGAGAATATTGTAAATGCCTTGTAAGATGAGGATTGCATCTAATTGTTACATGCAAAATGGAAACTATTATTAGAATGAGAAAAATCTAAGGTGCAAAGGTTTAAGATTTTTGTGAGATATATCAATTTTTCCACTCTTCAGACTTTCCTCAAAAGTAATACATAGAAAGGCAATTCTTTAAAATACTGTGAAGAATACTACTAACATTAAAAAAAAAAGATGTGAAATCTAAAGAAAACAAAACAAATGGAAAATTGACTTCCTAAAAATCGGATTTGCCCTAATCCTATTCTCTTCAGAACGTCAAGAGCTCCTGGTTATGAGAAGTATTTAGCAGACCTTTGAACGCTTTCAGCAAAATAGTGGAGTGAGTAGAACAACAAAGAATGTAACATTGATCAAGATACAGTTTCAAAGGCTTCCCTGGTGGTGCAGTGGTTGAGAGTCCGCCTGCCGGTGCAGGGGATATGGGTTCGTGCCCCGGTCTGGGGAGATCCCACGTGCCGCGGAGCGGCTGGGCCCGTGGGCCATGGCCGCTGGGTCTGCGCGTCCGGAGCCTGTGCTCTGCAATGGGAGAAGCCACGGCAGTGAGAGGCCCGCGTACCACAAAATAAAAAATAAAAAAAAAGATACAGTTTCAAGTTCCCAACTTGTAAGACATTTTGTTGCAATTCATGGATGTCTCTTTCTTTAAAGTGATTGTTTCATATTGTCTAGCAGTTATGTTTTCCATTTGTTAAAATAATTAAAGCAGTTCATCTAAATATCCTTGTTACAGATCTCCTCATATTCAGCTTATTTATCCCTCCACTAAAATAAACTTAGCTGGAGAAGTAACTAATTTTCATACCTTTTATTTCAGTCTCCAAAATGTCTCCAACATGTTCTTTTGAGTCCACAGAATATATCCTGACCCCAATTTTTAAACTGTAACTAAAGCTCTCTACCAATGTGCTTGCCTTCTTTTCTTTCTAGTTCTTTATAAGTCAGAGCACCCTTAATTCAACTCTAACTTCTTTATGTTTATTGTTTTTATATATAGAACAAAAAATTTATATTCACTCTAGCACAAATTTTGGTGAACAGTAGATAGATATCACTTGGGAACTATAAAAAATATGATTATTCCTTGAGATTAACTTTTAATAATTTTTATTTGAGAGGTCCAGTAATTTATACTTTAAGCATATATCATAGATGATTCTGATGAACATAAAAGTTTAAGAACCATTATTTCAATGAGTTCTAAAATAATTTCCTCTCATTTTTATTATCTAGTAGTTCTCACAAATATCTTTGGGAATAGGCTCATTGGCTTAAATTATGTATGTTTTTAATGCATTAATTTAGAAAAATAAATATTAGCTAAAAACTTTTATATTATGGGTTAGTCTATGGAAATAAACAGAAGTGGATAAAATAGGAATTATTGGCTCTGAAAGAATTCACAGACAAAAGTCATTTGGACCCCACTCTTTCTTAAATAAAAATTATCTCAAAATTCTGAAAAAATATTAAAGTGAAATAGTCAGGTGAATGTTTCAGGAGTGGGTAGAAGTGAGGTTAGAATTTCTTAATTAGCAGTACTGACAAAAGTTGGCACCATATTAAATAGGATAATCATTCTTGCCAAAAGATACCTATACCAGTATCTTCCTGAAATGTCAAGAATTCTGATATTGTGCCAATGTATGTGTATTTAAGTTAGCATTTTAAGGCCATTTTTTTTTCCTGCGGTACGCGGGCCTCTCACTGTTGTGGCCTCTCCTGTTGTGGAGCACAGGCTCCGGACGCGCAGGCCCAGCAGCCATGGCTCACGGGCCCAGCCACTCCGCGGCATGTGGGATCTTCCCGGACCGGGGCACGAACCCGTGTCCCGTGCATCGGCAGGCGGACTCTCAACCACTGCGCCACCAGAGAAGCCCAAGGCCATTTTTGAATTACATCAAAATAAGAATTTAAATACAACAAATGTTGGGAATTCCCTGGTGGTTCAGTGGTAAAGAATCTGCCTTCCAATGCAGGTGACATGGGTTCAATCCCTGGTGGGGGAACAAAGATGCCACAGGGCAACAAAACCTGTGCGCCACAACCACTGAGCTCGTGCGTCTCAACTAGAGAGCCTATGTGCTGCAAACTACAGAGCCTACATGCTCTGGAGCCCATGCCACAACTAGAGAGAGAAAACCCACACGCTACAACAAAAGAGAAGCCCATGCACAGCAACGAAGAGCTCATGTGCCACAAAGAGAGCCTCAATGAAAAATCCCACATGCCGCAAGGAAGATCACACATGCCACAATAAAGACCCAACACAGCCAAATAAATACAACGTATGTTATCATAACCGTGAAAGTTTAGAATTCAGCAAGAACAAGTTTGGGAAAGGTTATCAGAATCTGGAGGTGGGGCATAGTTTTGTCGTTGGAGTCAGTCTAAAAGATAGTGTTTTACTAGAAGGCCGTCATGGAAGACAAATCATGAAACTAGATCTGTAGGCGTGATTAAAGAACCAGTAGTAGGAAGAAACTGAAATCTGATAATGTTGGAGGGAAAAACAAAGAAACCAATTAAGTGGGGTTAGTAAGACCAAATAACAAGAACCATGATAGAATAAGGTACATTAAATCACAGGGTGAGGTCTAGAGACAAATATGAAGAAATCACTTTATGCCAAAATAATGTCTTTTTTGTCTATTTATTTATTTATTTATTTATTTTTGGAGGCCCTGAGTGTTCTAACCTTTGATGCATCTCTCTCTGGCTTGCAGCAAATTAGTTTTATATTTCAAAGATTTGTTTTAGATTTCAGGAAAATAATATAGTTTTGATGTATCTTGATTTCAGTAGGCCACTTGGCACAATTTCTCATATTATCCTTGAGACGATGTTTGAATAACAACAGCTTGATGATAAGCGGGTATAATTAAAACTATCTGTGTGATTAAATTTCAAGAAGTTGATGATTAGAGTGAGGTTGAGCTAGGGAAAAGATAATAGAGAAGAGCCAAATGGTGCTATGATACTTAATAAATGTTTAACTTAGATGATAACACAAACATATGATTAAAACTTGTAGATAAAACTGAGTTGTTAATATTAGCCAGTGAATTGAATGAAAGAATTAATATCAGTAGTATCTTTACCAAATAGAAAATTAATATGAAACGAGCGATACAATTGTATATATAAACCTGAATCAATATAAAATCTTCCATCCAGGATGAAAGAATAAATTTCAAAATGCATTAACCAGGTTGGTAAAAAGTTCAAGTAAAAAAGTGATCTTAGTTATCATCTTGTAATAAGACAATAAGGTTCACAGGACAAGAAGACAATCTGGATCATTTGCTTTTGTGTAAGACTGACCACACCTGTGTGTCTGCATAGCACACTTTAATAAGATTACTAAAAAATTGCACTAAATATTGGAATCAGGGACATGAGAATGGTAAGAGCACTGCCAACTGTGTCACATAAATAAAAGTTGTTGGAATCGGAGGTGCTTAGCAAAGAAAAGAGAAGAACTGTGGGTGAGGGAAAGGTATCATCTCAGTCTTAATTTTCTTACATTGCTCAAGTCCATTAGTATTCAATGCACTGATAACTATTTTTCTGATTATTTGACAACACATGTAGCCTTGCTGCTCAAGTTGTCTTAAAATCATTGATCCCCACGTCAAAGTGTAGATGGATTTTAAAAGCTGTCATGTGAAATAAGTAATAAGCTTTTTTCTTTTTTAACATCTTTATTGGAGTATAATTTCTTTACAATGGTGTGTTAGTTTCTGCTTTATAACAAAATGAATCAGTTATACATATACATATGTCCCCATATCTCTTCCCTCTTGCATCTCCCTCCCTCCCACCCTCCCTATCCCATCACTCTAGGTGGTCACGAAGCACCGAGCTGATCACCCTGTGCTATGTGGCTGCTTCCCACTGGCTATCTATTTTACATTTGGTAGTGTATATATGTCCATGTCACTCTCTCACTTTGTCCCAGCTGACCCTTCCCCCTCCCCATATCCTCAAGTCCATTCTCTAGTAGGTCTGCATCTTTATTCCCATTTGCCCCTAGATTCTCCATGACCAATTTTTCTCTTTTTTTTTAGATTCCATATATATGTGTTAGCATACGGTATTTGTTTTTCTCTTTCTGACTTACTTCACTCTGTATGACAGTCTCTAGGTCCATCCACCTCACTACAAATAACTGAGTTTCGTTCCTTTTAATGGCTGAGTAATATTCCATTGTATATATGTGCCACATCTTCTTTATCCATTCATCTGTTGATGGACACTTAGGTTGCTTCCATGTCCTGGCTATTGTAAATTGAGCTGCAATGAACATTTTGGTACATGACTCTCAGTGTATACGCCCATTACTGGGATTGCTGGGTCGTATGGTAGTTGTATTTTTAGTTTTTTAAGGAACCTCCATACTGTTCTCCATAGTGGCTGCATCAATTTACATTCCCACCAACAGTACAAGAGGGTTCCCTTTTCTCCACACCCTCTCCAGCATTTATTGTTTCTAGATTTTTTGATGATGGCCATTCTGACTGGTATGAGATGATATCTCATTGTAGTTTTGATTTGCATTTCTCTAATGATTAATAATGTTGAGCATTCGTTAATGTGTCTGTTAGCAGTATGTATATCTTCTTTGGAGAAATGTCTAATTAGGTATTCTGCCCATTTTTGGATTGGGTTGTTTGTTTTCTTGATATTGAGCTACATGAGCTGCTTATAAATTTTGGAGACTAATCCTTTATCAGTTGCTTCATTTGAAAATATTTTCTCCCATTCTGAGTGCTGTCTTTTCATCTTGCTTGTGGTTTCCTTTGCTGTGCAAAAGATTTTAAGTTTCATTAGGTCCCACTTAAAAAATTTTTGTCTTTATTTCCATTTCTCTAGGAGGTGGGTCAAAAAGGATCTTGCTGTGATTTATGTTATAGAGTGTTCTGCCTATATTTTCCTCTAAGAGTTTGATGGTGTCTGGCCTTACATTTCGGTCTTTAATCCATTTTGAGTTTATTTCTGCGTATGGTGTTAGGATTTTTCATAAATGGGTGTTGAATTTTGTTAAAAGCTTTCTCTGCATCTATTTAGATGATCATATGTTTTTTCTCCTTCAATTTGTTAATATGGTGTAATCCGTTGATTGATTTGCATATATTGAAGAATCCTTGCATTCCTGGGATAACCCCACTTGATCATAATGTATGATCCTTTTAAAGTGCTGTTGGATTCTGTTTGCTAGTATTTGGTTGAAGATTTTTGCATGTATGTTCTTCAGTGATATTGGCCTGTAGTTTTCTTTCTTTGTGACATTTTTGTCTGGTTTTGGTATCAGCATGATGGCGGCCTTGTAAAATGAGTTTGGGAGTGTTCCTCCCTCTGCTATATTATGGAAGAGTGTGAGAAGGATAGGCGTTAGCCCTTCTCTAAATGTTAGAATTTGCCTGTGAAGCCATCTGGAAGGTTTTTAATCACAGTTTCAATTACAGTGCTTGTGATTGGTCTCTTCATATTTTCTCTTTCTTCCTGGTTCAGTCTCAGAAGTTTGTGCACTTCTAAGGATTTGTCAATTTCTTCCAGGTTGTCCATTTTATTGGCATATAGGAGTTTGTAGTAATCTTTCATGATCCTTTGTATTTCTGCACTGTCAGCTGTTACTTCTCCTTTTTCATTTCTAATTCTATTGATTTACCAAGGCTTGATTTGTGACCCAAGATATGATCTATCCTGGAGAATGTTCCATGAGCACTTGAGAAGAATGTGTATTCTGTTGCTTTTGGATGGAATGTCCTATAAATATCAATTAAATCCATCCTGTTTAATGTATCATTTAAAGCTTGTGTTTCCTTGTTTATTTTCATTTTGGATGATGTGTCCATTGGTGAAAGTGGGGAGTTAAAAGTCCCCTACTATGATTGTGTTACTGTCGATTTCCCCTTTTATGGCTGTTAGTATTTGCTTTATGTATTCAGGTGCTCCTATGTTGGGTGCATAAATATTTACAGTTGTTATATCTTCTTCTTGGATTGATCATTTTGTAGTGTCTCTGTCTCTTTTAATAGTCTTTATTTTAGACTCTATTTTGTTTGATATGAGAATTGCTACTCCAGCTTTCTTTTGATTTCCATTTGCATGGAATATCTTTTTCCATCCCCTCACTTTCAGTCTGTATGTGTCCTTAGGTCTGAAGTAGGTCTCTTGTAGACAGCATATATACGGGTCTCTATTTTATATCCATTATGCCAGTCTAGGTCTTTTGGTTGGAGTAGTTAATCCACTTACATTTAAGGTAATTAACAATATATATGTTCCTATTCCCATTTTCTTAACTGTTTTGGGGTTGTTTTTGTAGGTCTTTTCCTTCTCTTGTGTTTCCTGCCTAGAGAAGTTCCTTTAGCATTTGTTGTAAAGCTGGTTTGGTGGTGCTGAATTCTCTTAGCTTTTGCTTGTCTGTAAAGGTTTTAATTTCTCCATATAATCTGAGGGAGATCCTTGCTGAGTAGAGTAATCTTGGTTGTAGGTTTTTCTCCTTCATCACTTTAAATATGTCCTGCCATACCCTTCTGGTTTGCAGAGTTTCTGCTGAAAGATCATCTGTTAACCTTATGTGGATTCCCTTATGTGTTATTAGTTGTTTTTCCCTTGCTGCTTTTAATATTTGTTCTTTGTATTTAATTTTTGATAGTTTGATTAATATGTGTCTTAGCATGTTTCTCTTTAGATTTATCCTGTATAGGACCCTCTGTGCTTCCTGAACTTGATTAACTATTTCCTTTCCCATATTAGGGAAGTTTTCAACTATAATCTCTTCAATTATTTTCTCAGTCCCTTTCTTTTTCTTTTCTTCTTCTGGGACCCCTATAATTTGATTGTTCATGCATTTACTCTTGTCCCAGTTGTCTCTGAGATGGTCCTCAATTCTTTTCATTCTTTTTTCTTTATTCTGCTCTATGGCAGTTATTTCCACTGTTTTATCTCCCACATCATTTATCCATTCTTCTGCGTCAGTTTTTCTGCTATTGATCCCTTCTAGAGAATTTTTAATTCCACTTATTGTACTGTTCATCACTGTTTTTTTTTGCTCTTTAGTTCTTCTAGGTCCTTGTTAAACGTTTCTTGTATTTTCTCCATTCTATTTCCAAGATTTTGGATCATCTTTACTATCATTATTCTGAATTATTTTTCAGGTAAACTGCCTATTTCCTCTTCATTTGTTAGGTCTGGTGGATTTTTGCCTTGCTGCTTCATCTGTTGTGTGTTTCTTTGTCTTCTCAATTTGCTTAACTTATTGTGTTTGGGGTCTCCTTTTCGCTGCAGGTTCATAGTTTCTGTTGTTTTTGGTGTCTGTCCCCAGTGGCTAAGGTTGGTTCAGTGAGTTGTGTAGGCTTCCTGGTGGAGGGGACTAGTGCCTGTGTTTTGTTGGGTGAGGCTGGATCTTCTCTTTCTGGTGGGCAGGTCCACGTCTGGTGGTGTGCTTTGGTGTGTCTGTGGCCTTATTATGATTTTAGGCAGCCTCTCTGCTAATGGATGGGGCTGTGTTCCTGTCTTGCTAGTTGTTTGGCATAGGGTATCCAGCACAGTAGCTTGCTGCTCATTGAGTGAAACTGGGTCTTGGTGTTGAGATGGAGATCTCTGGAAGATTTTTGCCGTTTGATATTACATGGAGCTGGGAGGTCTCTTGTGGACCAGTGTCCTGAACTTGGCTCTCCCACCTCAGTGGCCCAGCCCTGAGGCCTGGCTTGAGCACCAAGAGCCTGTCCTCCACACAGCTCAGAATAAAAGGGAGGAAAAAAATAAAGAAAGAAAGAAGAAGAAAAAATAAAATAAAGTAAAATAAGAAAGTAAAATAAAGTTTTTAAAATAAAAAGTAATTAAGAAAAAAATTTAAGTAATAAAAAACAAAAAAACAACAACAATAAAAAACGGACAGACAGAACCCTAGGACAAATGGTAAAAGCAAAGCTATACAGACAAAATCACACACAGAAGCATACTCATACACACTCACAAAAAAGAGAAAAAGGGAAAAAAATATATATTGTTGCTCCCAAAGTCTACCTCCTCAATTTGGGATGATTCGTTGTCTATTCAGGTATTCCACAGATGCAGGGTACATCAGGTTGATTGTGGAGATTTAATCCGCTACTCCTGAGGCTGCTGGGAGAGATTTCCCTTTCTCTTCTTTGTTTGCACAGCTCCCAGGGTTCAGCTTTGGATTTGGACCCGCCTCTGTGTGTAGGTTGCCTGAGGGCATCTGTTCTTTGCTCAGGACGGGGTTAAAGGAGCAGCTGATTCGGGGGCTCTGGCTCACTCAGGCTGCGGGGGAAGGAGGGGTATGGAGTGCGGGATGAGCCTGTGGCGGCAGAGGCCAGTGTGATGTTGCACCAGCCTGAGGTGCGCCGTGTGTCCTCCCTGGGAAGTTGTCCCTGGATCACGGGACCCTGGCAGTGGCGGGCTGCACAGGCTCCCGGGAGAGGGGTGTGTGGATAGTGACCTGTGCTCGCACACAGGCTTCTTGGTGGCGGCAGCAGCGGCCTTAGCGTCTCATGCCCATCTCTGGGGCCCGAGCTGTTAGCCACAGCTCACGCCCGTCTCTGGAGCTCGTTTAGGTGGCACTATTAATCCCGTCTCCACGTTCAGCAGGAAACAAAGAGGCAAGAAAAAGTCTCTTGCCTCTTCGGCAGCTCCAGACTTTTTCCCAAACTTCCTCCTGGCTAGCCGTGGCGCACTAGCCCCTTCAGGCTGTGTTCACGCCGCCAACCCCAGTCCTCTCCCGGCGCTCCGACCGAAGCCCAAGCCTCAACTTCAGGCCCCGCCCGCCCCAGCGCGTGAGCAGACAAGCCTCTCGGGCTGGTGAGTGCCGGTCGGCACCGATCCTCTGTGCGGGAATCTCTCCGCTTTGTCTTCCGCACCCCTTTTGCTGTGGTCTTCTCCGCGGCTCCAAAGCTTCCCTCCTCCACCACCCGCAGTCTCCACCCGCGAAGGGGCTTCTAGTGTGTGGAAACCTTTCCTCCTTCACAGCTCCCTCCCACTGGTGCAGGTCCTGTCCCTATTCTTTTGTCTCTGTTTTTTCTTTTTTCTTTTGCCCTACCCAGTTACGTGGGGAGTTTCTTGCCTTTGGGGAGTTCTGAGGTCTTCTGCCAGTGTTCAGTAGGTGTTCTGTAGGAGTTATTCCATGTGTAGATGTATTTCTGGTGTATCTGTGGGGAGGAAGGTGATCTCCATGTCGTACTCTTCTGCCATCTTGAAGCTCCCCTCTACAAATAAGCTCTTTTTACTCCAGAGTGCAAAAGTAGAATAAACATGTAGATAAATCAAGATACATTCTTATTTACATGTATTGAATAATTACCTAAAAATTCAGCCCATTATGAGTAATATTTAAGCAAAGGCTACATACATTACCATTTTCAGTCACATGATATAAAGTAGATTCTTGTACTATGAGGAAAGTAATCTCACTAGCAACCGTCAGCATCCATCTCGAATCTAAGATTGTAATATTTTAATTGGGTGAGGAAAAGCCATTTGTCAAACAATTCTTTTGTCTACATTGAAATATTTCATTAATCAAATAATCACAATAATAGGCTTTTTAATAAAACCTGTATCCATTGACTCTTTAGTCTCTTTATGTTGTTTCATCTGTCCCCCATTCAGCGGGTAGCTACTGTTAGGATTCATATTCTTTTTCTCTGTATTACCAACACTTGGCACTTAGTATTTACTGACTCAGATCACTCTCTTGAATTATAGATGACAAAGGAAACTTCATACCCTCAAAATTAATCTACAATCCTAGAATTTTTATCCCTAACAATATTTTGAATAAGATACTTTCCAAACAATAATGATAAAGTACCTATATGACTCAGAAAGAGAAGCACATAAACTCATTATTCATGGGTTAATTTATTATCTAGCAGAAACTGGGCCTTGGGGAAGTTAAATTTGAGGATTCTAGAGTAGGATGCATTACCTAAAGAAAGAAGTTCAGTCATGGCGATGGTGTTGGTGCTATCCCATTGGCTAGGGATACTGTTAACATTATGTATTTTGTATGGAAAATTGAGACAAGCTTAGTTTGCTCTACAGTTTTGCCCCAGTCTAGTTTATAAAAATTAACAAAGATGGTAACTTTAAAAAACTGTGGTAAGAACAATTAAATGAAACCTACTCAACAAATTTTAAGTGCATAAAATGTATTCTTAACTGTATATACAATGTTGTACAGTAGATCTCTAAAACTTATCCACCTTGTACAACTGATACTGTATACCCATTATAGAGCAACTCCCCTCTTCCCCCTCCCCCAGTTCCCACAAACCACCATTTTCCCCTCTATTTCTATGAGTTTGACTATTTTGAATATGTCATATAAATGGAATCATGCTGCTTTTGTCCTTCTGTAACTGGCTTATTTCACTTAGCATGATGTCCTTCTGGTTCTTCTGTGTTGTTACATATGACAAGGGTTTCTCCTTTTTTTTTTTTTTAACATCTTTATTGGAGTATAATTGCTTCACAGTGGTGTGTTAGTTTCTGCTTTATAACAAAGTGAATCAGCTTTACATACACATATATCTCCAAATCTCCTCCCTCTGGTTTCTCCTTTTTAAAGGCTAAGATTCCACTGTATGTACATTACCACATTTTCTTTATCCATTCCTTCTTTGATGGACATGCAGTTTGTTTCCATAGCCTAACTCTTGTGAACTATGCTGCAATGAACATAGGAATGCAAATATCCCTTTGAGTTCTTGATGTCAATTCTTTTGGATACATACCCAGAAGTAGAATTGCTGGATCATATGGGAGTCCTATTTTTAGTTTATTTTTTTGAGAAACCTCCATACTGTTCTTCATAGCAGCTGCACCAATTAACATTCCCACCAATATGGTCTGAGAGTTCCCATTTCTTCTCATCCTCACTAATTCTTGTTATCTTTTGCTTTTTGAAATAAATCCACATGTATATAGTCAACTAATCTTCAACAAGGGTGCCAAAATAAACAATGGGGAAGGATAGACTCTTCAATAAATGGTATTGGGAAAAATTGATATCTGCATGTGAAAGAATAAAATTGGACCCTTATCTTATACCATACACAAAAATAAAATCAAATTAGCTTAAAATGTAAATACAAAATGCTGAAACTGCAAAATTCTTAGAAGAAATCACAAGAGGAAACTTCATGACATTGGTCAAGAAAATGATATCTTGGATATGACACCGAAAGCACAGCAATGAGTAAAAACTGACAAGTGGGACTACATCAAACTAAAAAGCTAGGCACAACAAAGGAAACAATCAACATGGGAGAAAATATTTGCAATCTGTATATCTGATAAAGGGTTAATAACCAAAATATATGAGACTCCTATAACTCAGTAATAAAAAATCAAATAACTGAATTTTAAAAAGGGCAGAGGACTTGATAGACATTTCTCTAAGAAGACATCCAAATGGCCAACAGGTATATAAAAAAGATGCTCAACATTACTAATCATCAAGGGAAGGCAAATCAAAATCACAATGAGATTATGACCTCACACCTATAAGAATGCCTATTATGAAAAAAATTCTTTTTCCATTTGGCTTGCTTTTTGTCCTTGATACATAATGGAAAGAATCTGGACACTTCCTCTTTCTAGTAATTTTCCCCTCTGGAATTATTGCCTTTGTGTTCTGTTTGCTCCACAGACTCAAAACTTGTGTAAGTATTAATAGTTTGACTATGTAAAAAGGACTTGGAAGTGCTTAAAATAAAGAGAGCATGACATAGTCATTAAGAGCATATAATATGTAGCCAGAATGCCCCTTAGTCAATGGTTGCTAAATATCACTTCTCTCCTCTGGCCACCAGAGCTAGATGTCCCAGGGATGTTCCCTCTGTGGGCTGCATGAATCCTTCTGTTGCAGCAGGCAGACTTTTGTGGGCACCCTGGACATTGGGGTGGGCCCCTGGCCTGGCTGGCTGTAAGACCCTGCCTTGTGCAGTGCTGTGGGTGTTCTGTTGGGTGGCACAGGCTCCCAGTGTAGCTGGTTACAATGCCTGGTGGAGTACAACTGCTGTGGGGCCACTGGTGGGTGGGGCCAGCCCCTGGCACTAATAGGCTAGAGGCAAGATTCCAGAATGACACTTGCCAGCCCCAGTGTCAGTGTGGTAGAACAAGATCCCCAAAATGGCTGCAGCCAGAGTCTCCACCCGCAGGGGGCTCTCAGCTGCCTCCTGCCTCTCCAAGATTCGCAAGTAGGTCTGAAATTGATATAACTTAGATTGGGACTTGAACTCACGGTCCTTTAATTAGAATCCCTCACCTGGTGTCTGGACTTACTGAGACTCAGGTTCTTTGTCTCAGTGCAGAAAGAATTCAGCGAGAGGTAAAGTGATAGATAAGAAGTGATTTTTTTTAGAATAGGACACTTGTGAGGTTTACAGGTAGGCAGGCAAAGGTTGCAGCTGCCCCAAGTACTTAGTGGGTAAGTTTTTATAATCAAAGGAAGAGGCAGGAGGAGTAGAATACCTTCTTTGTCTTTCTTGAGTAGACATCACGTTTCCATCATTGGCTCCTCCTCCAGGGTGGGCAGGGGAGTTTTCTTGTCCCTACATGGTCAGGCCAGGACTGTCATGGCACTTTGGAAAAATTACTTCAGGTCTCAGTACAATGAGGGTCTTTCACTTTGAAATGCCACCTTTCCATAAATGATTCTTTGTGTGCACAGAGCATGTCCTGGGGTTCATTAACTTGATACCACTGGGCAGGTTGTAGGCCTTATTCTCCACTATTGTTTTATTGTTTTGGGGACACTGTGCAAAGAGCATGTCCCAGGGGTCAAAGAGCATGTTTTGGACGTCATTAACTTACTGAGCTCACTGGGCAGGATGTAGGTCTCACGCCACAGTTGTTTTATTGTTTGGGGGCATGTCTCACACTTCTGTTGCATGGTTTTGTTGCTAATCAAGTTAGCTTTTTTTTTTTAAATTTCTGAGATATACATTTTAAAGTAATAACTAGAATTATGACTTATAACATTATACCAGAACATATAAGATTTTTTAGAAATTTCATGTAATGTCTGAAACATTTATATTAACATATTTCCATACAAATAACCCAAAGAAAGTTTAGTATTAGTTGTTTTTTGGTTTCTTTGTTTGTTTGTTTTATACTACAGGTTTTTATTAGTCATCAATTTTATACACATCAGTGTATACATGTCAATCCCAATCGCCCAGTTCAGCACACCACCATCCCCACCCCACTGCAGTTATCCCCCCTTGGTGTCCATACATTTGTTCTCTACACCTGTGTCTCAAATTCTGCCCTGCAAACTGGTTCATCTGTACCATTTTTCTAGGTTCCTCATACATGTGTTAACATACGATATTTTTTTTCTCTTTCTGACTTACTTCACTCTGTATGACAGTCTCTAGGTCCATCCACATCTCAACAAATGAATCAATTTCATTCCTTTTTATGGCTGGGTTATATTCCATTGTATATATATATATACTACATCTTCTTTATCCATTTGTCTGTCAATGGGCATTTAGGTTGCTTCCATGACCTGGTTATTGTAAATAGTGCTGCAATGAACATTGAGGTGCATGTGTCTTTTTGAATTATGGTTTTCTCTGGGTATATGCCCAGTAGTGGGATTGCTGGGTCAGATGGTAATTCTATTTTTAGTTTTTTAAGGAACCTCCATACTATTCTCCATAGTGGCTGTATCAATTTACATTCCCACCAACAGTGGAAGAGGGTTCCCTTTTCTCCACACCCTCTCCAGCATTTGTTGTTTGTAGATTTTCTGATGATGCCCATTCTAACTGGTGTGAGGTGATACCTCATTGTAGTTTTGATTTGCATTTCTCTAATAATTAGTGATTGACTGATTGATTGATTTTGTCGTTAAGCAAGCCAATCTGGCTTTGATGCTAAATGACTTGTTCTGCTTTATGAGTCAAGCAAACCTACATTGTTTCATGATTTTCCCATTACTTTCTTGAGTGATCATTAAGCTTACTGTGGTCTCCCAAAGCCCCCTAAATTTCCCTCTCTATCCTCAATCCCCTAATGGGTTTCCTAAGCTAACTATTTGATTATCCTGCTCTATCATTATCAGCTCTGACCCAGGTGGCTTCCAAACTACTGCCTCTGTGCTAGGATTCAGAGCCTGTGAGATTTTTACATGTATTTTTTTTTAAACTGATCTTTATTGGAGTATAATTGCTTCACAATACTGTGTTAGTTTTTGTTGTACAACAAAGTGAATCAGACATACCCATACCTATATCCCCATATCCCCTCCCCCTTGAGCCTCCCTCCCACCCTCCCTACCCCACCTCTCTAGGTCATCGCAAAGCACTGAGCCAGTCCCCCTGTGCTATGGTAATACTTCCCATTAGCTATTTTACATTTGGTAGTGTGTATATGTTGATACTACTCTCACTTTACCCCAGCTTCCCCCTCTTGCCCTCCATGTCCTCAAGTCAATTCCCTATGTCTATATCTTTACTCTTGCCCTAGCACTATATTCATCAGTACTTTTGTTTTTTTTTAGATTCCATATATATGTGTTTGTATATGGTATTTGTTTTTCTCTTTCTGACTTAGTTCACTCTACATGACAGACTCTATGTCCATCCACCTCACTACAAATAATTCACTTTCTTTTCTTTTCATGGCTGAGTAATATTCCATTGTATACATGTTCCACATCTTCTTTATCCATTCGTCTGTTGATGGACACTTAGGTTGCTTCCATGTCCTGGCCATTGTAAATAGTGCTGCAATGAACATTGTGGTACATGTCTCTTTTTGAATTATGTTTGAAAAGATGCTCAACATCACTAATTATTAGAGAAATGCAAATCAAAACTACCGTGAGTTATCACCTCACACTGGTCAGAATGTCCATTATCAAAAGATCTACGAACAATAAATGCTGGAGAGAGTGTGGAGAAAAGGGAGCTCTCTTGCACTGTTGGTGGGAATGTAAATTGATACAGCCTCTATGGAGAACAGAATGGAGGCTCCTTAAAAAACTTAAAATAGAACTACCATATGACCCAGCAATCCCACTACTTGGCACATACCCTGAGAAAACCATAATTTACATGTACTCTTTAAGAGCATTGCCTTTGTTTCCTATAGCTCTGCAACTCTCCCAAATTTGTAACTTGTATTGAGAATTTTCATATCAGGCACTTTTCTGAGACCTTTATATCTTTAACATAACGTATGTAATATATATAACATAACAAAACAAACATAACATTAGCCTATGGTTAAAGAGTTGAGTAAGTGGGGATGTCAGGATTTGAAAAGAGGCAGATTATCTTCTTTGTCCTCACAAACTTTGCAAAACAATACAGCTGCTTCTGAAGACAAGGATATCTGAAAACTAGAGCACCACATCCCAAAGTGTTCTTTGCATATTAGTCTCTCAAAATAGTCCATGAATAAAAGAGTCTGTGGTCAAACATATTTGAGATCCAACAGATTTTATTTCCCACATACCCTTGGAAAGTCACAAAGCACATCAGCATATTAAAGGCTCTGAGAAGTCGTGAAGGAAAGAAATCCTTTATATATGTTTATCTCTACATTTTCCAAATTTTACTCATTTGAGCCCCTAGGACATATCTACTAACTTACTGGAAAATTAGCCACAATATTCAAGAATACACATCGGAGCATTCTCATCCATAAAGGAGTTGAGAAAACCTTTTGGAGTGAAGTCAGAATGCCTTATATAACACTATGTATGCAGAAGCCTTTGTAACCTACAAAAAAAATGATTGATTAGCGATTTATAATTTTGATGATCTTCAAGGAAGTGATCCTCATTCCAAACCTGAGAGGAAAATACTCTTTTCTTTCTTTATAGATGAAACAGTAATCTCAGAAAAATTAAGAGATGCAATCATGATCCCACAGCCTGTACACTGCTCATTCTTCCATATTTCTTTAATGGGCACCATATCACCCGTAGAATTGTTATATTTCTGATTTGTCTAATGTGAGAGACTTTTTGTTTTCTTTTTTAACCCAAACCCTCCTCTACATAAGTGTTGACACTTTAAAGGTGCTATAGTTCAATCTCATTTACGGCATCAGTGCCAATTTCTCCAATTAGTCTGACAACACGTGTAAGTCTCAGTAGGCAAGTTGTCTTGGGATCATTGATCCAAAGACCAAAGGATAAGTACTGCTGATTTTCAAACCAGTGATCAGAATGGCCTTCCTAATTATAGCTGTTCTCTTTCCTTTTTATCTATATGACATACCCATTCTTAACAGACTTGAGTCATCTGCCCAGAAGCTGTTGTCATTACTCATTAGAATTTCACATCCAAAAAGTGTAAACAAGTCTTCTGGTTTCTATCTAGCGATAAAAAGCCTTAGGAACAATTTCTTTTTTCACACTGCTAGATTTAAAATTGTCTATGCCATTTTATTTAATAGTTCAAAACTTGCTTTTTTTCAAAGAGGAAATTAAAATTATTTCCTATAATTTTTATCTTTTACTACAAGTTGATTTAATATATTTTCATCCCTCATTTATATATCATGACACAGTCACTTAGGAATGAAGATAATTTGACAAATTAATCTAATAATAGGTTTGTAATACTTCCAAGGACACCATTGCAGTATGATTTTTCTGGAGTTCAAAGTAAATACTGAAGAAATGTGTGCTGAAATGGTATAGTTCTTTTGTTTATTTGCCCAGATTTAGTTACTTAATTAAACATGAATATAACCATTTAAATTACTAGTTAAATTAAAACTCAAACTTTGAGTGTCTTTCTTTCAGGATGAGGCAATTTGAATGTATATGCTTCTCAGATACAGTACTCAGAGTTCTCTAATTCAGTAGATTATCAGGATATTATTATTTATCTCTCCTGTTGACTGACTTTTGGCCTTTTTAATGCTCTTCCACACCACTAATAAAGGATGCACAGAAAAGATATTAAATTTAAATTAGTCTACTTATTAGTCAGTCACTGAGTCAGCAAGGACCTGCTGGGAGTCCATAGCACACAAATTACAGCAATTTTGTCTTTGCTAATCACTTAGTGAGAAGGAAGCTGAAAAAAATTTTAACTGTGCAGCATCCATTAGAGTTTTTATGAATTTCAACTATGTATATTCTCTCTATTCCAATGTGTATTGGTTATTGTTAATATTTATTTATATCACTATGTTTAAGTGTAATTTTCTCCTAAAGAGTCATACTATAGAATTTGAAATATAATAATTTAAGTTCAGTATGAAAATGATATCAGACTAGCATTCCTTTATAATTCCTGACACTGTTTTCTGTCAATATACTGATGAATAGTTTTTTAAAATACTTAAAACTTCACCATGATATAAATATAAAGAAAACAGTCAATAATAATACAAGCACCCTAGGACTGGTAACTACTGCAACCAGAAAAACTGTGATTCAAAAAACATAATCGTTAACACACAGTCTTCACTCTGGTGCACAGGAGTATGGATTGCTAGGAAATATATGGGAGATGTCTGTTCACTGCCTTCCCACCCCACCTTCCACTCCCGTTTACTCAAAGTCTCTTGAGGTGTAATCTGCACCGACCAGAAGAATCAAACTCTGTGACGTATAAGGCTCCAGAGTCACATGCCATCCATTCTGTCAAAAGTGAATGGCTTTATTTCTTTCTGTGTTCAAAAATAACACAGTAGGGCTCAGTAAAACGGGCAGTTCCCTAATATAAATGACAAGAAAAGCCCATGGAACAGAGTATAGGTTTCTAAGCCTTATATTTGGTAAAAGAAGAAATCCCTGACTAAGGGCAACTGGAGCAAAAACTACCCTTTCTGCTGCCAGATACTGGATTGGAGACAAGATTTAAGAAAGCTCTATTTCAGTCCAGCAAAATCCCAAGAGTTAATCACATAGGAGACACTGGAAAATGCCTAAGAACATCCTCTGGTAGCCACCTTTCAACTTTTATTCAGAAAGAAAAATTCTTCCTCTACCCATATAAACAGTAAATAAAGGTAAGAAATTTTCAAGATATTTTTGTTTACAAATGTCAATTTTGGGTGGAATTCACCTTGATGGAAATAGTAAGCATATTTTTAAAACAAACAAAAATAACATTAGCCTATGGGTAAAACAATAAAAACTTTCTTCTTTTCTCTCTGAATTTTCTTTATCTTTAAAATCTATATCTGCAGAATATAAATAGTGGAACATCCTGAAGTGCTCAAGAAAAAAAATTCTTACACTATTATAAGCCTCTGATTTATGACTTCAGTAGGAAACAAGATAATATTTCTTCTATGACTCAAGAGCAGGAGGTCTGAAGAGGAAACTTTAGGAGTTTCAGAAAGTGTGTTTACAAGTCAATCTGAGGAAGTCTAAAAACAATAAAGGATTTAATCAAATAGTCGCAGGTAGGGCTATTTTGTTTTAATGGTTATTTGCTTTTAAAAGAAAGAAGTTATAAAATAATTTTGGACATGTAAATTCCAAATATAATTCCCAGTGTTATACGCTTAAAATTTCACTTACGAATTGTAACGTTGACTAACATTCTCTCAATGGTAAACAGTTCATTAAACCAGGTGTCTGAGAGGAAGATGTATGCCTGCTGAAGCACACAGCAGTTTGTTGGTTTGTTTGTCTTTGGTCAAAATATTAAAAAAAACAGGATATTTTATTTAAAGATCCATATTTTCCATCTCTCAAAAAAAAATGAGAGTACCTGGTATCTGGCAATGTCAGTACTGGACTGGCATTGCCACAAGGCAGCCATCTGTTTGAGCTGGCTTATACAGTCCTTTAAGAACTGTATGAGTCACACCCACTCTTAACTCATAACCTCCTCACAAGTTTCTTACACTCAGATTGCTCATTGCAAATCCACCTAAATTTAAATTTCTAATTTGTACTCTCTTTTAGCATAACATATTTTCTTGACAAATGTCTATATATTAGTTAAATCTGCATTTTTTATTTTTACTATTATATACTGCCATGTATCTTCAATTCATATAAATGAATCAATAGTTGAAAGAGTTTACTGAAGCATAAACTCCTGAAGAATTTTAAAAGAACAAGTTCCATTGAGCAAGAACTAGAATTTCTAGGAATTTATTTTTATTTTTTCCAAGATTTTGTCAGAATATGAAGCCGATTAATGCTGGAGGGAATCATATCGCCTCTGATGGATTTTTATAGAGAGCTCATGGAGTTAACAGTTTATAACTTGATGGTGAATCCTGGATCCTATGTCATTGTCCAGTTGACACTGACCTGAAGAAACCTGATTTACACTTTGTTAAAGATTAAATGTCCCATAAATTAACTGGCCACATCTTACTATCCATGCTGATAATCTTGATGTGATAGTTGTTCATGATTTTGCTTCATTAGAGATTTCTGTACTTTTCAAATTTTCAAAATGAGTATATATCCATTATGTAATCATATGAAATAAACACTTCTCTATTTTATCATTATATACCATATGTTGAAACATTCTTGTACAATTGCATAATCAAATTTTGTCACCTAGAAAGTCAATACTACTTGCTTCATATTTGATTTTTGAGGTTAAAGTCAGACAATCTCACTTGTTCATAATAATGTAATTAATCTGATCTTTTCTATTTTTTTATCAGTAAAGGAGAATAAGTATATAAATAGGATGTTCTGAATTATTTATCTTGCTATGAAAATTAGAAACAAAATAAGAAGAGTTGAGATGCTAATTGTTTTATCTGTTCTTCTACTTTTATAATTTCCTTTAATGGGATAAAAGATATATCTTTGTTAACAGTGTGATTCAATATAAGTTCTTTTTTTCATCACTGGATCAAGAGAAAATGTTCAAGTTTCCTTTTACTGAGTAATTGGTTTAACTTAAAACTTTATTCTAAAATAAAACAATTGTACTATTAATAAGTAACAATATATTTAATTGTATTAATGTTCAGGATGAATAAATAGAATAAAAATTTCTAATCCTTACATCCCTAATAAAGCAAGTGTGTATTATGGTTCTACTTATTTAAAATATCAAACTTTAAATATATGTAAGCTATCCACATGTCACCAAGCTTATTATCAGTTTAAAGCATACACATTTTCTAAATATATAAATGTGTACTTTATAAATATAAAACACATTCAAAATATTGAGGAATACATCATAAATAATGCAATTCACTCCTAAATGTATTAATAGAATTTTGTTAAAGTAAATCAATACTGAATACAAAGAAACACCCTTCCACACAAGGGACAATTAATTGGCTCTATGATTGCTTAACAATGACATTCCATGGTCTTTTCAACAATAATCATTTGTGTTAATGTGGCAGCATGTGCAGACAGAAAGCCAGGTCTTCCTGAAATAACACCTGCCAGGATAACAGGGTTCTAATAGAGATCAGATCAGTTCTGTCTTCGATCTATCTCTGCTTGTCTTTTCTCTGCTGTCCATAACTTGTAAGAAATGTCTTCTTTTTCTCCTTTTCCCTTAACATTTTTTACTGTGATTAGCCTTGATATTTTATTCTTTAATTGTCTGCCTTGATTCTTGGATAAAAACTCTGTATTAATTTTATTTTTAACCTGTTTAGATTCTTAAAAATGATTGAGAACAACACACACACAAAGCGCTTTGTTGGTTTGGTGGATTATCTGTTGTCACTTCGATATTAGAAAATAAAATAACAGAAATTTTAAGTGTACTTTTGATTTGTTTTGAAATAATACCACATGTTAACATAAGTAACATAGTTTTTGGAAATTATATTTTAAAAGAAAAATAGAAAAGTTGCATTGTTTTACTTTTTGCAAATCTCTGTAATGTTTTACTTCATAAACAGCTTGGAATCTCATATCTGCTCCTGGATTTCATCTATTGTGATCTCAGACATCTTGTAGTCCCTTGAGAACACCACTGCACACTCATGAGAAAACAAGAGTGAAAAGGCTTAACAACATCCGGGTAGCATTATGAAAATAAGTAACTTGCAAATCTCTTCAAAGAGTCTTGGGCACTTCTAAGCAAATCCACACCACATTTCAGAACCACTGGCCTAAACAATTTTGTCTCAATAGTCAAAGGATCAAGTTATATATATTAAAGTATAATTCTATAGATTAGACTCAAAAATTTCAACTCCAGAAAATAGACTCATCTACATCCATAAGAAGCATGAGGACTCAGAAGAAAGAGATGGTGCTCCAATTTCTTCAGTATTCTCTAAGGTCATTTTTACCACCATCAAAAGTACATGATCAGTTGTATTAGCTGTTTATACATTTTGGATATTAACCCCTTATCAGTCATATTATTTGCAAATATTTTCTCTATTTTGTGGGTTGTCTTTTCGTCTGGTCAATAGTTGTATTTGCTATGCAAAAGTCTTTAAGTTTAAGTAAGTCTTATTTGTTTATTTTTGTTTTTATTTCCTTTTCCTTAGGAGAGGGATCCAAAAAAATATTGCTACAATTTAGTGGTCTAAGTTTTCTTCCAGGAATTCTATGGTTTCAGGTTTTACATTTAGATCTTTAATCCATTTCAAGTTTATTTATTTTTTGTATATAGTGTGAGGAAGTGTTCTAATCTTATTCTTTTACATGTAGCTGTTCAATTAAAAACTGGGCAGAGCCCTGATTAGATACTTTTCCAAAGAAGACATGCAGATGGATAACAGGCACAGGAAAAGATGCTCAACATCACTAATCATTAGAGAAATAAAAATCAAAACCACAATGAGATATCATCAAACACTTGTCAGAA
The DNA here is from genome assembly GCF_003031525.2 of Neophocaena asiaeorientalis asiaeorientalis. Classification (NCBI taxonomy): domain Eukaryota; kingdom Metazoa; phylum Chordata; class Mammalia; order Artiodactyla; family Phocoenidae; genus Neophocaena; species Neophocaena asiaeorientalis. Next base: position 243,144 of record NW_020172824.1, on the reverse strand, counting down.
TCATTATCATGGAAAAATCTACAAATAATGAATGTTGAAGAGGATGTGGAGAAAAGGGAACCATTGTACACTGTTGGACGGAATGTAAATTGGCACAACCACTATGGAGAACAATATGGAGGTTCCTCAAAAAACTAAAAATAGAACTACCATATGAGGCAGAAATTCTACTCCTGGGTATTTATCTGATGAAAATAGAAACACTAATTCAAAAAGACACATGCACCCCAATGTTTATTGCAGCATTATTTACAATAGCCAAGATATGGAAGCAACTTAACTGTCCATCAACAGATGAATGGATAAAAAAGGTGTGGTACCCTATATACAATGGAATATTACTCAGCCATAAAAAGAACAAAATTGAGTTATTTGTAGAGATGTGGATGGGCCTAGAAAATATTAAGCTTAGTGAAATACATCAGACAGAGAAAGATAAATACTCTGTTATTACTTATATGTGGAATCTAAAGCATATGACATATAAATGTATATAACAAAATAGAAACAGAGTCACAGATATAGAGAACAAACTAGTGGTTACCAATGAGGAGAAGGAAGGGGGGAGGGGTAAGATATGAGTATGGGATTAAGAAGTACAAACTATTACATATAAAATAAATAAGCAACACTGATATATTGTACAGCACAGGGAAATATAGCCATTGTTTTGTAATAATTTAAAAGAAGTATAATCTATAAAATGTTGACTAACTATATTGTACACCTGAAACTAATATAATATTGCAAATCAACTATACATCAGTAAAAAAAGTACAAGATCAGCTACCTATTTTACAATGATGTAAACAGAATATATGAATTAACTGGTAAATAAATAATAGCCACCTCTAATTGTTGGATGTTAGAAACACGCTCCTAAGCACTCTAAAAATAGCAGCTTATTGTCAAGAAAACTAACATTTTTAAAGATGAAGAATCTAAGAATCAGAGACTCTTACTGAAGGTGATATAGCTAACAAATGGCAGACCTGAGACTTGAACTTCAGATCTGCCTGACTCCAAACCTTGCCTTACATTCAGGGAAGACCTATCTACCATTTTGTTTCACTACAGATCTGCCTGATGCTTCTAAAATAATAATAATGGCATAATTAATGAAAATTCACTTTGTGTAATACACATAAACAAATCAGTGTCTTAAAAAAAGAAATGTAACTAAACTGCATTTACACTCACAAGCTGTCAAAAGAAGCTGACCGTTTTTTTCTGACTTAGAATATAGGTTTCCACATAAAATGGTAGAAAAACTGTAATCACAGTAAAAGTGGTAAAAAAAAAAAAAACTTCCAGATTTTGACTTCAGATCCTCCCCTTCTTTTCCATCAGGTTTTAAGGAAATGGCATCTTTACAACCAGTTGGTGTTTTGCCCAGACCTTATAAGCCTGGAACTTGTGTAAAATTCCATTGAATTTCATATCTGGAACTAGAAATTGAATTTTTAATCAGACATATGGACAAGTATTAGGGAAACATTAATACAACTCAGGTAATAGTATGTATTTTTAGAAAGTCTAATTCTTAAAGTGTGATAACTGAAAAATTCACAATACGTAACTTTAACTTTTGCAAATAAACTGGAAAAGATAAATATGTTCTTTTTTTCATTTTATCTTGAATTTCTTTTTCTATTTCATATGATTTTATTACTGTAAGCATATTACATTATTTCATAACTTTATAATTTCTTTGAGAAGATCCTAAAATTTATCATATACATTTTATGATTATAGCTTTTTAAAAATCTCTAAGTAAAATTCAAAAGAAGAAAAACATGTTTAGAAAATTGTATAATGTAAAGCAAAATACTTCTTTGGTAGCATTATTGCATTTATTCAATGTATTATTCTCCAATATGCTCACGTTTAATGACTTCGTAGTTTATTTTGAGTAATCATCTTTATAATATGTAACATTAAGTGTACATAGACTAACTTTATTAATATTTATTACTGTTTATAAGATTTGTTTGTCTTCTGGTCCCCCATACCCTCCCCACATACATACTTTACCTTATTTCATCACCACTGATATTGAAACAGATACGTGTTCCCATGTCTGCTTTATTTTTTTCTCCAAAAATAGTTTTTTTAAGAAAAATAGTGAAAGTAGTTAAATTGCAGAAGTATTCTATAGCTTCACATGTAAAGATAGTGACTCACCGTTTATCTTTGTTTTTGAGAATCCCTTTGTTTTGAGATTCAAAGCTTGCTTGAAAAGAAATAATTACATATATTAGCCAATTTTTTTAAGTTGTCTAGAATTTATGGTCAAAAATGTTGAAATATAAATTCCTTTATGAATTCAATTTTAGTGAATTAAGTTTCTATATTTACTACTTACAACATTCTATTTTGCTTTCTTAATCAGTTAAATACAATCCTATAGCAAAAAAAATGATACTTTGAAACATAAAAAATTTAAGAACAGAGTGATTTAAATCCACATGATTTACAAGAATTGAAATGATACCCTAATATGAAATATTGGTCTGGGCAACTGTTATTTATAATGAAAAATAAAATTAGGTACCATCTGTAGGATTACTATTGAGTAAATCATTATTAATATCTTGTGTAACACATTATTAGATAAAGCAGTTAATCTGTAAATCACCCTTGGAAAAAAGTACAGTTTACACTAGGTCCAGGATGATTGGAGAATACAGGCCAAAGACCTAGTAGAAGGGGGACCCTGCAACCAGAGTTCAGGTCATCCTGGATCATTCCAGCATTTATACCCCTCCATTTTTAGAGGAATGAGGAATAGTTTCCTGTGACTATGATGACTAAGTCCATATTAACTTTTGTTATAGCACTTGTGAAAAGAATATGCTCAGGAAAATTGAATACACAAAATATTTTTCCACTGAATCGTTACTTGATCTTAAACAGCAGCCTTAGTGCATAATATTAAAGAACAATTTTACTGCAATAAGTTTCTGAAACAATAAATTTAACTATATAAGGATTACAAGAGGGAAGTTATCTTAAAATATATTGACTATCAAAATAATGTTTATGAGTCATTGTTAATATCATACAAATTAGACTTCAAGATAAAAAAAGCAATTATTTGGAATAAAGAATTTTATTGCCTGATGCCCACTTACCAGGAGGGTATAAAAATCCTGAATTTTTATAAATTTAACAATATGGTTCCAAAATATACTTGTTACTACATTATGACACAGTAAACATATAAACATGTAAATAATACTACATTTTATGAGCATGTATATGTCTATAAGTATAAATATGTCTAAACATTGAAATTTACTGAAGGAAAAGAGTGTAGAATTTAGTGAAAACATTAAACTTGATCTAGGTCATGAAACTTAGATCTGGCTGTAAATTTTTAAAGAAGAAGTAGGAAGGAAATTCTCATTTACTAATGCCTACAACATGCTAGGTAATTAATTTAATCACTAATATTTATTCCAGGCTTTCTCACTGATAAAAGTATCCAAAGTGCTATTTATGGATGAGTTGCAAGAATCTTCAAAACAATTTTTATCATAATTTTACTGATGAGAAAACTGATATTCAGCTAGGATTAAATGATGTGTGTTTCATACAATTATCACAGCAGATCTTCAGGATCAGTATTATTGATCAGAGAGTTCAAACAAATTCACCAACTATGCCTGGTAAGTAGTGGAAAATAAATTTATTTCAGACTTTATTCATTTCAAGAACTTGTGCTTTCTCCATCATGTTGTGTTGCATGTATAAGCAATTCAGCTTAAGTAAAAGTGAGCATGATGTGTGAGGTCTAGTAGGAATCATCTGTGGTAGAAGTCACCTTTCCTAGGGGGAGATTTAAGTAACTTTATAATTATGAATAAGAAATAAAAGATATTGAGACCAGTCGAATTTTTGTGTATGTACTTTCAAGTTTTATTTTATTTTAAAAAACTTAATTTTTTTGTCTTAAAGCTATGAAACTCCATAATAAAATTAAAATTTAATCAGGGAGATAAAATAATAATCCTCCATCAAAGAGTATATTTAACCCCAAACTGTAATTAATTTATGTGTGACTTAGTCCCCAAGCAAGTTCCAAAGGCAGTGATTCTCAAATGTTTAGTTTTAGGACCCCTCTACACTCTTAAAACTTCAGAATCTCAAAGGGGTTTTGTTTACACGGAATGAAATTGTTACAAAGTTACATATATATTCCACATTAGACATTAAATGAAACATTTTGAAAATATTTACTAATAATTATTTAAAATAAGAAAGTAAATATATTTACTTATTTAAATATGTTTTACTTATATCAATGTAATATGTTTTTATAAGATAACTTTATTTCCAGAACAATCAAAAATATAGTAATAAGAATGTCATTGTTTTACATTTTGATGAAACTCTTTAACATTTGGCTTAATGATGTAACATTTGCTGTTACAATCAGATATCATGCAACCTCTGGAAAACTCCACTGTACATTTTTGAGGGTATCAAGGTAAAAAATGACAAATAACATTTAGTATCATTATAAAAATCATTTGACCTCAACCGCCTGAAAAGATGCTGGGGATTGGCTCACTGATTGGCTCACTGAATCTTCTTGAAGAGAGAAAATTCCAGTCAGAATCAAGGAGGCTTCTGGAAACAGACTGCCTGGGTTCAAATCCTGATCTATCAAGTTACCAGCTGTGTGACCTTGGGCGTGGTACATAACTCTGCTTCTGTTTCCTCACCTGTAATAAAAGCACAGTAATAGCAATAGTTTTCTCTCTCGTGGTTGGCATACTGTATGGGTATTTTAGTAAACACTTAAAATAGTGCTTGACAAAGAGCACTCTATGGAGTTTGATAAATAAATGAAAAAAATCTAAAGCAGGGATGGGTCAGGTCACTGGCTTCTCAGTGGGAACCAGGCAATATGATGCTCATATCTAAATGTTTAGCTTGGTGAAATTTCAGAGTAAAGAATTACTTGCAAAAGAAGTTTTGACATTCAATATTTAAAGAAAATTATTAATTTTTAAAATACTGTTGTTCTATTAATTATTTTTTCATCAAACTCTTACTCACGTGCATGAAAACTGGTAAACTTTTGTTCTTAAACAATTGAAACAAAACAAAACACAGAAACATACTTCTAGTCCTTGAGAAACACAGCTGCCTAATGCTCTGAT
>NW_020172824.1:216231-237951 GCF_003031525.2 Neophocaena asiaeorientalis asiaeorientalis | reverse complement strand
AGATCATCATTAAAAAAGCTAATGTGAATGATATTAGATATGTCCAGATGATATGTGATACACTGGAAGTGGATGTTCTGGAAATGTTTTCAGACCCAATTCATTCTTTGGGCCATGTCTTATGTTTAAAACAAATAAGTGGATTCACCAGTCCACTTATGTGAATACATCTTCATTCATTTGAATTGAGGAACACTGCTAATGGAAATGGATTTGCATGAGATTTGGTATACTAAGTCACTTTGAATTTCAAATATTTCCTGACAAATGTTCAAATTTTTAGGAAATTTTCTAGCAAAAAAGAAATACAAAGTAAAAGATGAGATTTGGCAAGAGCAACTGGATTTCCTTAGCACTGATAAAAATATACGTTAATAAAACTTCCTACTTGAAGTTTTCTCATGCCCACTGCCCCGCCCCCCACCCTGCCCCCAGTCTTTGTCCGCCCTCTGTTGAAAGTACCTTTTAGCGCTTTTGTATTCTTATAGTACTTTGTCTTACAAATTTTTGTGTGGCACTTATTTTCTGCCTTGTAATACCGTGTTTTTAAATTTTATTTTAATTTTATTGGAGTATGGTTGATTTAAAATGTTGTGTTAGTTTCAGATGTACAACAAGGTGATTCAGTTATACATATATATAAATGTAAAAATGACATATCTTCTATCACAAAGACTGGTGTAGATGCAGAACAAGCATTCCCTGCAGGCCTCAGACAGGACTATGCACAAACTGGACACCTAATCTCTTTGCAACAAGTGAATTAAAACCCTTAGTTTAAAAATAACTTCTGCAAAGCTCCTGAAAATAACATTTGAGCAATAGTCATCATACTGTTCTCTAAGGAACATTTTGTTGGGTAGAGAGGAAAAGAAATCTTTCAGATAAATGTATTTTTCTCAGTTTTGATGTGATTTTTCTGTACCATTTGGACCTTCACTATATTGTACATAATGGAAAATAGACTTCATAATGGATAATAAATTTATTCTCCTAATTTTATTTTATGTGTATGGGATCATGTGGCTTTAATTAAATATATGATCATAAAAAGATTCAATGAGATTTTCTTTTTTTCAGAACATTTTTCTTACAGAAAACTAAGTCCTATTTTAAAATATAAACTCACGAAAAGAAGGATTTTATAGATCAGCAATAAGATTTCGTTTTTGTTATAAAAATATTAGGTAATAATCTAATACATGCAAATTACTATACCTAACATAAAAAAGAAACATACAAGTAAAAGATTATACATTATTGAAATTGTTTGAAAATATCCTGCTTATATTTTGTTGCAATACTTAAATACCAATCATCTCAATGCAAAATAGCTTTGCATTATAATTAGAAAAAAAGTAATTTAAAAATGCATACATTGATACGCAGCATATACACAACATTCTGTTCTCTAAACTTGTTTTTTACCCCTCCCCGCAGCAACAGCTGTGATTTTAGCGATAATATTTTAATTAACCAAAATGAAACTGACATATTGAACTCTGAGTTCAGATGCAAAGTGTCCTGGCAACTAGCAGAACAGAGTGTGTGTTTAGTGTGTGTTGAGGTTGGTTGGTTAAAACAAAAACTCACTGAGAAGGAAAAAAGATAGTAAATCCTCTTAAAAAGGTAAAGTTTGAAAGCTTGAACTAAGTTTTTCCTTCTGCCTGAACTTGATGATAAAAAAATAGGTTGAACATTTCTGTTTCACTCTAGTTAGCATAAGTACTCATAATGATATAGCCCATGTGTTTCTTGCTTTCCTTGTCAGAAGCAATACTGCTACATGCAGATTTACTATAAATCATAATATTATTATTTTTAAATTTTTGTTGAAGTACACTTTATATGCCTAGCTGATTATTAAAAAGAATCATTGTCTTGTTCATACATGATTGATATGTATCACTATAAAATGAATGAAAAAGAAGTTGTCATATCCTTTCCCAGCTTAACACTGTGAATAAATTCTTCAATTGATAAGTAAGAAATGAAAGGAATATGTTCAAAAATATTTCTCATTTTAGTGAAACTTGCAATGATTGTTCCAAAGCAATTTTAAATAAAACATAACATCTTGCATTTTAACAGAAACATGATTGGTTGTTTCATGAGTCCCTCAAGAATATGACTCTGAAAATATAACATTTGTAATATAAGTATCATGATACTTTTATTTTTATGCTAACTTCTGCTGTAATAAGCTAAACAATATTGTATATTTTTCGTATTCTATTCCTCTAAACAATAATGTCTTTTATTCTGTAGAATTACTCTATGCTATTTTTTCTATGTATTTTTCCTATGTATGTATGAATACATAACATAGTTGGAGACATATTAATTTCGAATAGTGGCCAATCAAAACATGCCATTTTTTCTCCTAAGAATTATCTGATACTGAAAAAACTGTATTACATATTAGTATTTTATATGTGTATATATCCATATGTACATATAATTACAGCTATGACATTTATCTTCAGGTAAGCATCATACAATTTTGTTCTATAAAAATACTATTTTGTAATATTATTACAAAAAACAATAATGGTCAAATAATGCTTATATTGATAGAGTAATTTTCTTCTCTGTACATATTTAAAATTTAATTTTGTATTTCGAAACTCCCTATAAGGCAGGGACAATAAATTATTAGTCCTCATAAAAGATATAATGTCCTAAGAAGAAATATTTAAGTGAAATATTCCAAAATGATCTAATTAATTAATGGCAGAGACAAAAATGTACCTTCCGACTTCTAAGTCCAAGCTTTGTGAATCCATCATATAATTCTTCCTGGTATACACTAAATTTATTACCAGAAATGTCATATCTGAAGAAAATATAAATTATTTTTTCAACAAAAAAGAAAACGTAAATACGTGAAAATTTAAATAAATAGTACATTAAAGTGTTGAATGAAACTACCTGTGATATGAAAAAAAAGCCAATAGTTTTTGTGTCTCTTTTTAATCTCATTGTTAATTATTGGACAAATACAATTATAACAACAAAGAGTTAATACTTTTCTCACTGACAGCAATAAGCACCAGAAAACAATGCAATAATATCTTCAAAATCTGAAGACCAAAGAAACAAACCAAATAAACACCCAACCATCTAAATTTTATGTTCAACTAAACTACAATTCAAGAGTATGTGTGAAATAAGGAATTGGTGGAAGATAGTGGCAGGACAGCAAGACTAACAAAACCAAAAATATACAATGACTTTTACCATAGTGCCATATGTAACTATTTAGGAACCCATAAATATAAGCATATAGGGAAAAAACATAGCTTCAAGCCCACGGGATATTAGAATCTGTATGAGAGAAAAGGATGGAAACAAAGGGCATCTGACAAATCTGAGAAGAGGGGAACCAACAAATTGCCAACAAATACATTCTAGAAATTGTGTCAGGGAAAGCGATGAGTCAACAGGGAGTGAAAGTGGGAGGGAATTTTGCACTCCTGTTCATGGATTCATGGTAAGTACTGAAAAAGTGAATGCTGAGTCTGTAAATTCTTTAAATTAATAAACCAAAATATCCACCCAGAACAAAACCTCACAACAAGGAAGCACTGCTAAGAGTTGAAACCAAAGAGATGAAAGAGCTATAGCACTATGAAGTCTGAAAAACTGTCCTCATACCTCACCATCTTAGAATTTCAGGGAAACATTTTCCAATAAAATCTAGAAATGAAAACATGTCAGGAGGAAGTGCACACAAACAGTTTGAAGCTTAACCTGATATTTGCAAAAAAGATGAAAGGCATTAGGAAACAGAAGTGAGAGTAAAGAATTAAGTATTAAAAATTATGTGTGATAATAGTATTATATTTTCAATTCTTCTCTTTTAAAGATACTAAAAATTATGGATGATCAATATTGACCATGTGTTAATAATCGGTGAGGCTAAGTGATAGGTAAATATGGGTTCATTATAGTCTTGTTTACTTTTATATATGTTTGAAGTTTTTCTAGATGAGAAACAAATGTGTGTGAAATTTAGAAAAAAATTAGATAAAAATACAAATAAAACATTAAAAAATTTCACTAAGGGTGCTAGAATATTGAAAAACTTTCTGAAATAAAAGCAGTATATTCATGTAAACATTTCACCTGAAATAAAAATTGATATGAAGTTCCTTAAATAGGAAAAACTCCTAGTGGTTGACCACAATAAGAAACTAAAACATGGAAGCCAAAATTAAGAATAAATTAATTTTCACACCATTTCATTTACCAATATGGAAAAGCACATATTTTAAAAATATAATATGCTTTTACTTATGCTTTATCCAGGTGGAAGTGTTTGGCTTAATATATCATTGAAAGTCCTGTATGATCAGGGCTTGTTAAATTACAGCCAACTGTGATAAGATTATTTCCTAGAGATGTTTTTGGTATTGATTTAATATAAAAGCTCTCTAAGCCTCCTTTCAGAAGTATATGAGTCAGTAGGCCCCTAGAAAAGTAAAGAATAGAAGAAAAAGAACAAAACATCAAGGCTGTCACTACCAAATTTCTGAGTCAGTGTCACACCAGGAATTCATAGTGTTTTCTGTAAAAGCAACAATAAAAAAATTCCAATATATTAAAAAAAAACTTTGTATAGAATTGTACATTAATCCCTCACAATTTGAGTTATCTACATTTTGGCTCGTGGTATCAGATTGCCTAACTGAGTGCTAGATCATGACTTTTGAGCCAGGTAATAAAAGTCAAATATTTTTCCTTCCAAACCTCAGTTTTCTCTTTCTTAAAATGAAGATAAGAATATAACCAACTTCATGGAAGATTTCATGTCATAAAGTATGCAAAACATTTACTACAGTGTCTGTATATTAAAAGAATGCAAAAAAAAATTTAGCTATGGTCATTAATTAGATGTCTTATACCAGTTTTCAAAATAGAAGAAATAGACAAATTGAGGAAAACCAAAGAGGAAAAAACCCTCAAATAAATTTAAATTCTGTCCAATAATTTAATTTGCTCTGGATTAGAGAAATGCCACTCATTTTATTTTAGTGGCAAGTCTTTAACAGAAAAACAAGGGAGATTTGAATTTAAATGCATATTTCCATTTATCAGTGGCTCCATTATGGTGCTTTTTCATTCATAATGGTAAAAAGGATTTGTCAACATTAATATAGAGTGCAGAGAAAAACAAGAGTTAAGGCATATAAGAATTGGATAGTACCTCTGTATTTTAAAAGTATTTGTTAGTGTAAAATATTTCTGTGATTCTTGGGTAATAGGATTCTTATTTTCCTTATTCATGAGAACAAATATCAGATGCAATAAACTCATTTGAAACTAAGAGCATTGTATTAATTATAACAGCAGCTACATGTTTCAAAAAACTAGTTAATACAACAGAATTGGCATTAATTGAGACAGTACTTGAGTCAAAGAGGAATTCATAGTTTCATCTTAGAAGTCTAAATGACACTATGGCTTTAAATATAGGTGTTTTTATAAAAACTTTTAGAAATGGAGGTGATTCCTTTTCATTATAAATAAACTGATCTCCAAATGAGCAATAGTGAACACCCACATTCATTTACTCTTTCTCTTGGGACAACATCTGAGCTAATATTTTAGTGCTTTAATGAGAAATAAACTCATTTTAGGACTATTTAATAACTCATTTTAAATTCCCCTAAGGTTAACAGCTGATCTTTCAGCAGAAATACTGCAAGCTAGAAGGGAGTGGCAGGACATATTTCAAGTGATGAAAGGGAAAAACATACAGCCAAGATTATTCTACCCAGCAAGAATCACATTCAGATTCAATGGAGAAATTAAAACCTTTACAGACAAGCAAAAGTTAAGAGAATTCAGCATGACCAAACCAGCTTTACAACAAATGCCAAAGGAACTTCTCTAGGCAGGAAACAAAAGAGAAGGAAAAGACCTACAAAAACAAACCCAAAACAGTAAAGAAAATTATAATAGGAGCATACATATCGATAATTACTTTAAATGTAAATGGATTAAATGCTCGACAAAAAGACATAGACTGGCTGAATGGATACAAAAACAAGACCCATATATATGCTGTCTACAAGAAACCAACTTCAGACCTAGGGACACATACAGACTGAAAGTGAGGGGATAGAAAAAGATATCCCATGAAAATGAAAATCAAAAGAAAGCTGGAGTAGCAATTCTCATATCAGAAAAAATAGACTTTAAAATAAGGACTATTAAAAGAGACAAAGAAGGACACTACATAATGATCAATCCAAGAAGAAGATATAACAATTGTAAATATTTATGCACCCAACATAGGAGCACCTCAGTACATGAGGCAAATGCTAACAGCTATAAAAGTGGAAATCAATGGTAACACAATAATAGTATGGGACTTTAACACCCTACTTTTGCCATGGACAGATCATCCAAAATGAAAATAAATAAGGAAACACAAGCTTTAAATGACACATTAGACAAATGGATTTAATTGATATTTATAGGACATCCCATCGCAAAACAACAGAATGCACTTTGTTCTCAAGTGCTCATGGAACACCCTCCATATAGATCATATCTTGGGTCACAAATCAATCCTTGGTAAATTTAAGAAAACTGAGATCGTTCCAAGTATCTTTTCAGACCACAAGGCTAAGAGATATAGATAAAGGCTAAGAGATAGATATAAATTACAGGAAAATAAACTGTAAAAAATACAAACACATGGAAGCTAAACAGTATGCTACTAAATAACTAAGAGATCACTGAAGAAATTAAAGAGGAAATCAAAAACTACCTAGAAAAAAATGACAATGAAAACATGATGACCCAAAACCTATGGGAGGCAGAAAAAGCAGCTCTAGGAGGGAAGTTTATAGCAATAAAATCCTACTTCAAGAAATAAGGAAAATCTCAAATAAACAACCTAACCTTACACTTAAAGCAATTAGAGGAAGAACAAAAAAAAACCCAAAGTTAGCAGAAGGAAAGAAATCATAAAGATCAGATGAGACATAAATGAAAAGAAATGAAGGAAATGATAGCAAAGATCAATACAACTAAAAGGTGGTTCTTTGAGAAGATAAAAAAAATTGATAAACCACTAGCCAGACTCACTAAGAAAAGAAGGGAGAGGACACAAATGAACAGAATTAGAAATGAAAAAGGAGAAGTAACAACTGACACTGAAGAAATACAAAGGATCATGAAGGATTACTACAAGCAACTCTATGCCAATAAAATGGACAACGTGGAAAAAATGGACAAATTCTTAGAAAGGTATAATCTTCCAAGACTGAACCAGGAAGAAATAGAAAATATAAACAGACCAATCACAAGCACTGAAATTGAAACTGTGATTAAAAGTCTTCCAACAAACGAAAGCCCAGGACAAGATGGCTTCACAGTTGAATTCTATCAAACATTTCGAGAAGAGCTAACACTTATCCTTCTCAAACTCTTCCGAAATATAGCAAAGGGAGGAACACTCCCAAACTCATTCTACAAGGCCACCATCACCCTGATACAAAAACCAAAGATGTCACAAAAAAAGAGAACTACAGAGCAATATCACTGATGAACATAAATCTAAAAATCCTCAACAAAATACTAGCAAACAGAATCCAACAGCACATCAAAAGGATCATACAACATGATCAAGTGGGGTTTATCCCAGGATTGTAAGAATTCTTCAATATATGCAAATCAATCAATGTGATATACCATATTAACAAACTGAAGGATAAGAGACATATGATATTCTCAATAGATGCAGAAAAAGCTTTTGACAAAATTCAACACCCATTTATCATAAAAACTCTCCAGAAAGTGGGCATAGAGGAAAGCTACCTCAACATAATAAAGGCCATATATGACAAACCCACAGCCAACATTGTTCTAAATGGTGAAAAACTGAAACCATTTCCGCTATGATCAGGAACAAGACAAGGTTGCCCACTCTCACCACTATTATTCAACATAGTTTTGGAAGTTTTAGCCAAAGCAGTCAAAGAAGAAAAGGAAATAAAAAGAATCCATATTTGAAAAGAAGAAGTAAAACTGTCACTGCTTGCAGATGACATGATACTATACATAGAGAATCCTAAAGATTCTACCAGAAAGCTACTAGAGCTAATCAATGAATTTGGTGAGTAGTAGAATACAAAATTAATGCACAGAGATTTCTTGCTTTCCTATACACTAATGATGAAAAATCTGTAAGGGAAATTAAGAAAACACTCCCATTTACCACTGCAGCAAAAAGAATAAAATACCTAGGAATAAACCTACCTAAGGAGGCAACAGACCTATGCAGAAAACTATAAGACACTTATGAAAGAAATTAAAGATGATACAAACTGATGGAGAGATATACCATAGTCTTGGATTGGAAAAATCAAAATTGTGAAAATGACTATACTACTCAAAGTAATCTACAGATTCAATGCAATCCCTATCAAACTACCAATGGCAGTTTTCACAGAACAAAAAATTACACAATTTGTATGGAAACACAAAAGACCCCGAATAGCTAAAACAATCTTGAGAAAAAGAAAATGGAGTTGGAGGAATCAGGCTCCCAGATTTCAGACTATACTACAAAGCGACAGTAATCAAGACAGTATGGCACCTGTACAAAAACAAAAATATAGATCAATGGAACAGGATAGAAAGCCCAGAGATAAACCCACACCCTTATGGTCAAGTTATCTTTGATAAAGGAGGAAAGAATAGACAATTGAATAAAGACAGCCTCTTCAATAAATGGTGCTGGGAAAACTGGACAGCTATGTGTAAAAGATTGAAATTAGAGCACTTCCTAACAACATACACAAAAATTAACTCAAAATGGATTAAAGACCTTAATGTAAGGCCAGAAACTATCAAACTCTTAGAGGAAAACATAGGCAGAACACTCTATGACATAAATCACAGCAAAATCCTTTCTGACCCACCTCCTAGAGTAATGGAAATAAAAACAAAAATAAACAAATGGGACCTAATGAAACTTAAAAGCTTTTGCACAGCTAAGGAAACCATAAACAAGACAAAATATAACTCTCAGAATGGGAGAAAATATTTGCAAACGAAGCAACTGACAAAGGATCAATCTCCAAATTATACAAGCAGCTCATGCAGCTCAATATCAAAAAACAACAACCCAATCCAAAAATGGGCAGAAGACCTGAATAGACATTTCTCCAAAGAAGATATACAGACTGCCCACAAACACAGGAAAGGATCCTCAACATCACTTATCATTAGAGAAATGCAAATCAAAACTACATTGAGGTATCACCTCACACCTGTCAGAATGGCCATCATCAAAAAATCTAGAAACAATAAATGCTGGAGAGGGTGTGGAGAAAAGGGAACACTCTTGCACTGTTGGTGGGAATGTAAATTGATACAGACTCTGGAGAATAGTGTTGAGGTTCCTTAAAAAACTAAAAATAGAACTACCATATGACCCAGCAATCCCACTACTGGGCATATACCCTGAGAAAACCATAATTCAAAAAGAGTCATGTATCGCAATGTTCATTGCAGCACTATTTACAATAGACAGGACATGGAGGCAACCTATGTGTCCATCGACAGATGAAAAGATAAAGAATATGTAGCACATATACACAATGGAATTTCACTCAGCCATAAAAAGAAACGAAATTGAGTTATTTGTAGTGAGGTGGATGGACCTAGAGTCTGTCATACAGAGTGAAGTAAGTCAGAAAGGGAAAAGCAAATACCATATGCTAACACATGTATATGGAAAAAAAAAAAAAAGGTTCTGATGAACCTAGGGGCTGTACAGGAATAAAGAAGTGAAGTAGAGAATGGACTTGAGGACACGGGGAGGGTGAAGGGTAAGCTGGGATGAAGTGAAAGAATGTCATTGACATATATACACTACGAAATGTAAAATAGATAGCTAGTGGAAAGCAGCCACATAGCACAGGGAGTTCAGCTCGGTGCCTTGTGACCACCTAGAGGGGTGGAGTAGAGAGTGTGGGAGGGAGATGCAAGAGGGAGGGGATATGGCGATATATGTATATGTATAGCTGATTCACTTTGTTATACAGCAGAAACTAACATAACATTGCACACCAATTTTACTTCAATAAAGATATTAAAAAGAAGAGAAAGGGCACTAGAATATTCTTTAGGCAAACCCCATGGTGTGAAACCCAGAGAAATGGGATAAGGAAGTGGTTAAATGGGAGTAATTTAAATTATGTGCAGTATAACTTGGGATCTTGCAATAAAATCAAAGCACAAAAACAAACAAAATATAAAACATTATATTATATGCAAGAATTAATCAATCAGGAATTAATTTGGTGTACTCTTGGTGGCAGAAGAATTATTGCCTCATTCCTTCTTACTAATACCTTGTTCATCTTACTGCAAGCTCTGAATTATTTTGACAGTCTTCTCTGTCATTTATTCCATCAGTGGCGCTGTCATGTATTCCAGAGGTTGTTTTCCTTATCCTTCAATTCATTTTTGGTCTGCTTTCCTGTTAATAAACAGAAAATTTCTAGAAAACATTAAAGGTTTCATTTCATTTAGAAAATTGTTAGTCATTTAGAAATTTTATTTCATTTATTTTTTGTTTGTTTTTTGTTTCAATCTTATGTTATCAGCAATATTCAGGACCAATATAGGTCACTTCTGCCACAAATCATCAACCAACACTAGGGTCTGATCATTATATTCAAAGATTTTTTTCGTGCTACAAAACTTCTAAATTCTATACTGTTAATATCAAATTTCATGCCCTATTTTCTTGAGTTTTAGATTTCATTGTTGCCCTTTTTTTATTTAATTGTGTAGCTTCTTTATAATATAAAATATGTATTTTTCCCCAGGTAACAAGTATTTTACCATTTGAATTTATTTTAATATTAAAATACTTTTATGATGCTTCTCTTTAAAATCAGTATATACTGTTTCCACATACTTTACAGTAAGATAAGAATCCATTTCACCCTGGATGATAACATGGGGATGGAGGATTCCACTGTATTCACCTCCAGTGTTACACATCAGAAGTCCAAGGCCAGTTGACCATCTTTGTTGTTTTGCCTGGAAAGTTGTAATATTTCTAATCTTCTTATTTAGAGCTCAGCAGTTTAACCAGAATTTGTCCTCTCTGTGTGTTTCTCATTAATTTACCCTGAGTAATAGTGACACATTTCAATCTGTAGACTCAGATCTTTCCTACCAAGGGGAAATTCTCTTCTATAAATTGTTTAATTATTTTCTCTCCCACATCTGTTCCATTCTCTCTTTTCAGCTCTACCTTTCAAAGTTTTTGTTTTTTTTTTTTTTGTTTTGTTTTGTTTTTTTGGTGGTGCACAGGCCTCTCACTGTAGTGGCCTCTCCCGTTGCGGAGCACAGGCTCCGGATGCACAGGCTCAGCAGCCTTGGCTCACAGCCGCTCCACGGCATGTGGGATCCTCCTGGACCAGGACATGAACCCGTGTCCCCTGCATCGGCAGGTGGACTCTCAACCACTGTGCCAGCAGGGAAGCCCTCAAAGTTTTTTTGATAAATTGTTTCCTTCATCTTAATGTTCTGCTTTGTGCTTTGAGATTTTCTTGCCCTTGATTTTCCAGATCATTAATTCGAGCCTTAGAGGGGAACTACAAATCATTTATTTCATCTATACTGTACTTAATCTGTATTTAATTTTTAGCTTAATAATCATATATTTAAGCTCCAGAGAATGTTGTTTTTGTTGCAGATGGATCTCTTTGTGTGTGTGTGTCTGTGTGTGGGTGTGCTAGTATGTGTGATGTATGTCATCCATCTATCCTTCCTTCAATAGCTGCATCTCATTTGACAAGTATTCTCATTGTAATACATACCTCCCTAGTAGTTGGAGCCCTCACATAGGTTATTGTCTCTTACTGTGAGCTCATTTTGTGGTTTCCAGTCCAATTGTTTAAATATTTGCCATTGTGAACTCCTGGGGTAGATAGGTTGGATGCAAGTGAGTATCTTATCATATCCAGTGCTCTCTGGAAGAACATAGAAAATGCTTATCTGCTTATTAGTCTCCCTCACTATTCCAGCTTCAAAGGTAGAGAAGATTGGGCTCATTAGTTCAATTCCTTCCTGAATTTAAATGTCTGGAAAAACACATACTTGTGTGACATTGATATTGAAGTTCCCCTAAGATCCCTGAGAAGGGGCCAAGTAACCATCCCCATCAGCTCTTCCACCAGCCTGCTGCCCTGACTGGTTTTGTTCATCTTCATGTATGTTAGGCACATGGGGAAGGGTGTAACATTTCCCATATATGTATTTTTGGGAAATATATTCTTATATCCATCTCACAGATGAGGGACCTGAGATTAAGAATCTTTAAATAACTCCAAAGTCAGCCTCCTGATAACTTCTATGTCCTGCCTCTTTATTCGCTGACACACTGCCTCATACCTCATATGTATGAAATAGCCTAACAAAAATATGACATAATAAATACTCAATAAATACTCTCTTTCCCATGTACTCCTTTAACACAAAATCCACATTCAGTTTGTTTCTCTAGTTATTGGCTTATTTAATTTGATTGATGCATGTGAAAATTATTTTCAACAGAAGAAACTAAAGCAATTTAAACTTGTATTGACTGTCAGAAAACAATTCAGATTCTTAGGGTGATAAGAAATGAGTTATTCACAGATGCTTATATGTGGAAAATGCCTTTTATATTATTGTTGCACTACCTATACTCTAATAAACGTAATTTTTTGAAAGAAAAGTACTTCCCCTCCTTGGTCATTGGCATCTTTAGTATCTAATAATGAGGCTTAAAAGAAGAACTTTTGCTCAGATCTCAGAAGCATGGAGTTTTACACTTACTTTTAGTAATAAGAATGTGTTATATATTGACATGTGAGGATATTCTTCTTTGTTTGCTTTGAGTATACAGATCAGAACTAAAATTTTGACCTTTTCCTTGCAAACCTATACAAACTTATAGGGAGTACTCACCTGTGCTTCCTTTGCTCTTCTCATACTAATTTTGATATATATTGCTTTTGATATACTATTGAACTCTCTATGTAAGACTCACTTAAATCAATTTAGGAAGGAAGCAGGAAAATCCTAGGTGGCTGGTTTGCTAGATAAGAAGCAAGAAGAATATACATGATGAGGTCCAATTGAGAGAGAGCAAAAAAGACTTTCATCTCTTTTTTGAACAAGATGTTTGTACTTTAAAGAATCCTAGCTGGATCTGTTTTAATTTTATTCATTTGGGGAGTGTGAGCATGAAAATTGGAACTGAGGAGTAAGAAGACTGTCCTCCACTCACTAATTAATTTAGTAATTTGGGAATATTTGAGTATCTACCACCTCCCAGCTTTTGTTTAGGTGAAGAGGATGGAAGGAAGGACAGAAAACCAACTCCCTGACCTTAGGTAAGTTAAAAAAATCAACCTTGTAGTCAAAAACTTGTTTGTTTGTTTTTTTTTACTTTTCCCCCTTCTCTCTTAAGTTCTCTATAATTATTAACGTGAATATTAGAAATTGTTCTTTTTTCTTTGAAAATATTAAGATGATAATTTATATGGTTCTTATTTTAAGAATATTTAAATAGAAATAGTACTTAAATTTAACAAAATTTCAAATAATTAACTTGCAACGCCAATAGATTTTAGAATCATCTCATTCATACAGTTTTTATAACATGGTAAGGTAAAAATCTTTTCTAAAGATAGTATTAACTGAGATAACCTTGTTTGCAAAACCAAACCTGATCTCAACTATTCCCAGCTGTTCCTTTGTTATCATTATATATTATGTACTATTTTTAGTTTTTTGAACTTTTTTATAGTTGTGATTATATACAATCATTGGATTTTAAGAAAAATAAAAACTATTGCTTTATAAATATGCAAACACATTCTAACCATCAGATTTAAAACAAAAAAAAATCCATTCACACTCATAAATCCTGAGTGCAAATTTCTGAGATACAGAAAATTCAAAATGACCCTTCCAAATGAAAACTGTGGTTCAAAGTTATTTTTAATTAGCCATTAAGTAATAGATTTTATTAATATGTGAATAGTTCAATAGCAATGTGTACTATTTATTGGCTTCAGTTTTTGCTCTATCATCATCACATTGGACTAGGAAACTTAGAAACAATTGAAAAGAAAAACTTTCTTTAAATATACTCATGTGGGTGCACATACACACTCAACAAGTGAGAAAAGTATTAGCAAATTCACCTAACTAAAATAATTTACAAGATTAAAAATCTCATTTACCCCCTTACTTTTATGGATGGGGTAAATAACGCTTCTCCTCACCTCCTGAGACCTCCTGCCAAAGTTTACATTTATTACTCACACATTCTGTGAAGTTCAGACCAACTGACCTCCAAGCAGATCCTCTTATTAAAACGTCATGTAGCTACACAGGCTACATATTTATCAACACCACTGTTGCTTTAGGTGCATGTAGAAATGTGTGGCAAAACTATACAATGAATAGAGAAATCATAATTTTCATCAATTTAACACTAAAAAACCCAATTCTGTTACTAAGTCAGACTAAAGCAGTCTGACTTAGTAACAGTAAAAATAGAATAATTGTTGAAAATTTTGCAAATGAAGTTTAGCCTGATGAATTAGAAAAATCAATATAAAACTTCCCCAAAGCTGTACTTTATTTTTTAGTATTTGATATAAAAAGTGTTATTTCCACTGCTAAGAGATCATATTTTACATGCATTATCCTTTATAATTAAAAATATCCATATTGATTTTTGTTTAAATGACTGGTGATGAACACATATCAAAGTAGTTAACAAATTATGATCAGAAAGTGTAAAGCCTGGAATGATAATAAAATACCTTAATTAAAATATGGAAGACAGTGTATAAATAAGGTGACTAAAATATAATGTATCATGATACTGGAATTTAGATATCATCCCGCTAAGGAACAGATAATGAATGTGTTTTTAGTGGAGGATTTTTAAAAATCTTCTCAGTCAATAAATCCTTGATTGCATGAGACTTGGAGAATAGTATAAAATAAAAACACATTTAATGTAATTAAACAATATTCAATTAATGAACATTTATTCAGTATGCAGAATCCTGCATTAGACATAAAAAGAAATAACAGCATGTGAGCTTCAAGTATCTCACATTTTATCTCTTTCTTCTTCCCTTACACAAAAATGAATATGCTTGTGAACCATGGCATATGAAGCGAACAGCTTCAGAGAAGGTAGAATAGCCAAAAAAAAAACAGGTTCCCAGAATAATCATGTGGAACAAAGCCATTCACCAACCAAGACTATCACCATAGGTTTGTTACCTAAGTAAGTGAATAAACATTTATTTTTGCTAAGCCACTAAAATTTGGAACTTCTGTTAACTCAGTTTTTCCTTCACTTTATAATGGTTTGCACACATTTGGAAGAAAACTAATATTATAAATTTCTTAGTATTTTACTAACATGTTGTACATTCATATAACAGCTCATGAAGTAATTTCATAGTAGCTACTGTATAGTTACAGCAAAAACTCATTTTTATATTGCAAAAGAAAGGGTATATGTTCAGCGAGAGTTATCAAGTAAATGAACTTGGCTTAAGAGAAAATAAATTCTTGCTTTT
Source organism: Neophocaena asiaeorientalis asiaeorientalis (assembly GCF_003031525.2). Taxonomy (NCBI): domain Eukaryota; kingdom Metazoa; phylum Chordata; class Mammalia; order Artiodactyla; family Phocoenidae; genus Neophocaena; species Neophocaena asiaeorientalis. The sequence continues at coordinate 222,316 of NW_020172824.1, read as the reverse complement.
CATTCTAGCATATATATTGTAAGGATAATTTTCTTCAAAAGATAATCAGACAACTGATTCTCTAGTTACAGGTTCAATTATAGACGTTTCAACCATAAAACTATATAAATGGGATAAATTTCCTTTTGTATTATCTGTACTAATTCATATACTGCAATAAAACCATGTTTATTTTTATCTGTAGATGCTAAATTATTTACATATTCTGGCATCATAATTAAGAACATCATTTGAATAGAAAGGTGTGACTAATGACCCACCAAGAAATATCCATGTCCTAATTTCTAAAGCCTGTGAATGCCACCTTTTATGACAAAAAAAGGATTATGCATTGTGATTAAATGTAAGGTTTTGAGATGGAAAATTACTCTGGATTTTCTGGATGGACCTTAAAATGCAATCACATGTATCCTTACAAAAAGAAAAAAATAGAGATTAGACACACAGGAGGAGGGAGGGAAAGCAATAGGATCAGACAAGCAAAGATGGGAGTTTTGTGTCCACAAGCCAAGGAATACTGGAAGAGGCAAGGAACTGGTTCTGCCTAGAGTCTCTAAAGATATTGTGGCCCTACTGACACCTTGTTTGCAGCTGAGTGAAACTGATTTTGAACTTCTTGCCTCTGGAATCTATGGTAATAGTACATATAATACATTTATATATTTATATTTATGCTATAAATGTAATAAAAGTAATGTGAAAATACTAACAACAATTGTAAATTTAGAGATAAAATGACAGCAAATATAGATTTGCTAAAATTAATTTTAGAAGTTACTAGTGTATGTGACTGTTCATAATTTTCCCATACCTTGGATTAGTCTTCATATTAGAAATTCTGAATAGGTATTATCTTAATTTTTGGCACACCTAAAACAGGGCAATTATAGGATACTGAAAATTTTCAGGGCATTCAGCTGTTAGAATGCAAGAGAACTGGTGCCTGAGGAATTTAAGGTCTCAGAATTGATTAGTCCAATATAATAAGTATTTAATACATTTTGGAATAGCTAAAGCATGTGCCCCCTTATATAAACTCTTTGGAATATGGCTCCTGCTTACCCAGATTTATCATATACTGCAGGAAGGATTAACTGGATTCTTTTTCCAGGCCAGCAAATTCACTTTCTTAGTCCTACTTAGGCATGGAAACTAATTGTACTCATTAGTGAATTATGAGTATTTCAGCCCAGTATTTATTTGTTGGAGAAGTTTGTAAATAAAATATCCTACTCCTTACAAAATCCCTTTTATGGTTTTCATATAAAAAAATCTATAAAGCACTATGCAGAGGTATAAAGAGATAAAATAATTTAAAGACCAGTATCATGAGAAAGATTTTATAAGTATGTATGAAGTACAGCCAAATTCTTGGGAATAGGAGAGTGATAGGTAATGGCTGCATGCTGAGTTGGAACAATTTTAAGTGACTAGGACTAGGTAGTTGTGACCAAATTGTAGACAAGGTAAAGAGAAGACCCACCCAGAGAAAGATAAGAGGTACCTGGATTATGAAAAAAAAAAAAAGAAAATGGTTTCCAAAAATGGAAAGAACACACATTATGTTCCCAAAAAAGTTGGAGGGAAGAATAATATGATATAAAAAAACCTTATCTGTAAAGTTAGAAGCTGAAGAAATAATGAAAACAAAGATATAAACCCTTATTTTAGGTCAATGGTTTTTAAACCTATATGCACATTAAAATCGTCTCAGAGTTTTAAAAGACAGTAACAATGTGTCTAACCCCAGAGCACATATATTAGTATCTCTATAAGTAGATCAGTGGGCAATACTATTTAGAATCTCTCTGGGTGATTCTAACGTGCAATCAGGTTTTGAAACAACTTCCCAGAGATTATTTGAGAAAAAGAACTGCAAACCAACAATTCCACACCCAGCCAAGATACATTTCATGAGAAAGGATTGTAACTAAACAATACTTTACACATTATTTCTTATACCAGGGAGAGTGGAAGTGGAGAGGAAGCTGGTGAACACTGAGACTTGCACAGAAAATGTTGTATGTGAGCAGATAATGATAGAAGGACTAGGAATGTGAAATATTGTGGTAAATAACGACTCAGGATGAAAGTGACAGAGCAAAGGAAGACTCATTTAAAAAAAAAAAACCAAAGAAAGTATAAAATGTCAGAAAAACATGGAATTTAAGCTAGGGAGAATAAAGAAGTAAAATTATGAACTTTTTATCCTACTGGATGTAGGCTACAGTAGTTTGGGAAGCAAGCTTGATGGATTATGTTTAATATTTCCTGAAATATTTCAGGAGAAAAAGATGAAGCTTTTACCAACTAAGCAAAAAATTATCAGGTACTATATTATTTACAGATTTAAACTTCTGCAATTGACATAAAATCACTCTCGATTTTGTGAAGAATATGAAAAGACTCAAGTGATGATGAGAATGAGTATTCTGACAAGAAAGATTCTTATACCTTAATTTAGCTCTGGGACTGCTTGTCCTATAATCAAATTTCAATGTTTTATACAAGATTAGAACAAGAGTTTTAAGTGTTACTTCCCAGCCTCACCCCCACTTTAAGCTCAGTGTTTGTATCATGGAACCAGCAAATTAGCAAATAAATATGCCAATCCTTTTCTTCCTTCCCTTTGTCATTATTTTTCTGCAGTGTGCCAACAAAAATTAATCTCAAAAAATAAATCCAGGGCTTCCCTGGTGGCGCAGTGGTTGAGAGTCCACCTGCCGATTCGGGGGACACGGGTTCGTGCCCCGGTCCAGGAAGATCCCACATGCCGCGGAGCGGCTAGGCCCGTGAGCCATGGCCGCTGAGCCTGCGCGTCCAGAGCCTGTGTTCCGCAATGGGAGAGGCCACAACAGTGAGAGGCCCACGTACCGGAAAATAATAATAATAATAAAATAAAATAAAGCCAATCTATGAAAGAAGTACAAAATTTTATTTGAGCTAAATTTGAGGATTATAGCACAGGAAAGAGCATCTCATCTCAGAAGGTTCTGAGAAGTGTTCCACGTGTTAGAAATCAAGGTACATTTATTTAAGTTTTTTTGAGACAGGGGGCTGTACATTAAATGACCTATCACTGACAGTTTACACAATCCAGATCTAAGTGTCATCTGGTCCCTTACAAGATCAAGAAACATGTTATCTTTTAAAGATTTGTCTCGTTGATCTAGAGGAATGTTGCTCGTTATGGGTGAGCAAGTATTTCTGCTGATGGGGAAGGTTTGGCTGATGCATAATGCAAATACACAGTGCACAGTAGTGCAGAGAAAGGAGGCCAAAGGGCAGAGAAAATTTTTATGTGTAAAACTTTCTTGTCTTGCCAAAAACATGAATTCTATTTCACAAGTGAAAAACTTTGAAACTTTCTCTCACCTATGTTTCCCTCTTAAGCCATTCTAGTGCTTATTGAGTGGTCCCATTTTGTCAATTCACCACAGATATTTCTTACCCAAGCCCTTTTGAACATACCCAAACCTGTTTTCCTTATTAAGTAGCTTATACGTAGTATTTTCTCCATTGAAATACAAAAAGTAATAATCAACTTTGATGCAAGACACTGTTTCTTCCACCTTCCCTCCCTTCTTTCTTTCCTTCCTTACTTCCCCACCCCCACCCCCACCTTCTTCCTTCCTTTTGTAATTTTCTTTCTTTCTCCTCTTTCTTTTTTTTCTCCTACTCCTCGTTCTCTGTCCTCTTATTTTATAATTGCCCATCTTTCTTCCCTGGAAATATTTATAAAACTATAATTTAAAATATTTACTTTTTTTTTTTGCGGTACGTGGGCCTCTCACTGTTGTGACCTCTCCCTTTGCGGAGCACAGGCTCTGGATGCGCAGGCTCAGCAGCCATGGCTCACAGGCCCAGCCGCTCTGTGGCATGTGGGATCTTCCCGGACCGGGGCACGAACCCGTGTCCCCTGAATCGGCAGGCGGACTCTCAACCACTGTGCCACCAGGGAAGCCCAATATTTACTTTTTTGATAAAGAAAAGAAAGAAGATGGAGAAATAAGATTGTTATATATTTTGGGGAACTATACTGACAAACTAAAAGCTATAAACACCAAACTATTCTTACATTTAGATGCTTCCTACTGCAAAGAATAATCTCCTACATTACATGATTAAGTCATTTTATGAAGGCTATGCACTGCTAGCAACTATAGCATAAGAAGATAATTCTAGTAAAGAACATGTAAACATTTGGGCCATGACAAAGTGGCAAAATTTTATTAACTATATTTCAAAGTCAACTACATAAAATTTAGTAGTATTAAAGGACCCTTTTAACATCCACATCAAAACATCTACTCTACAACTGGTTTTAAATCATGGACATCAGCATTTCGATCTGGGAGTGTTAATTCACTAATCAATAAAATAGGAAAACTTTCTTTCCAAAGATAATGTTTATGTCAATCTCAACAAGTACAAAACAAAACTGAACTTATCTTCTCAAATAAGTATACTGCTTTTTATATATTGCTTTAATTTTCTCCCTGAGAAGCTAAGGTACATGTTTTTCCTTTTGTTTTACTTGTTTAATTAGATAAGGAGCATAAAAGAGAGTCATTATAGGTTTCTTCCATCATAAATCTCATCCAAAGAGAAGCATTACCTAAAGTAGAAAAAACTACCATATCAATTTCTTTTCACAAAAAATGGATATGGTGTGCCTATGGCACTTACAGTGTCAGTAATTAAGATGTTTTCTTCATTTATTTTAGTTCATCACATACTTTAATGTGATGTGCATAAAATATATGCGCAGAGTTTCCAGAATAATAAAAAGCAAGCATTGATGTATTGATCACTTACTTCAAATAATAAATTACTGCCATCATAGCAGAAGCCCCAAAAGTGCCCCTTCCTGAACATGAATCCCCACATTTCCCAGAGGAACTACTTTGCTCTGATTTCTATTTTCATCATACCATGCTAATAATTCTAAATTTATGCATTTATAAACTTTGTATGCATACTGTTTCTTCTTTCCAAACTTTATATAAATTTAATCATATTGCATGTATTTTCACTCAATATTGTTTGAGTTTCATATGCATTGCCTATAGCTGTATTGCATTTAATTGTTATATTTTGTTTCATTTTAGAATCTACCATAATCTATTTATTACTGTTACTGTTTGCTTAAAATATTTGTCAGATTTGGGCAATGATAAACTACGTGTCTGTTCACATTCTTGTACATGATTCTGCACACATGTGCAAGAAATTTTCTAAGGTTTGTACCTAAGAGTGGAACTGCTGATCTGTAGAGTTTATGCATCTTACACTTTACTGGGCAATGCCAAATAGTTTTCCAAAGTTCTTAGACCAATTTTACTCCCTCATGCAGTATGTGAGAGCGTGTGTGCCCCACTCCACTCCTATGCTTAGAATTTCATAATTAACTATTTTTGCCAATATATAGGGAGTGTAATAATACCTAATTGTGGTTTTAGTATACTTGTCTCTTAAGACTAACACATCTTCAGATATTTTATTGGGTATTTGTGTTCTTCATAGTATGATATTCCTACTAAATTAATTTGCTGTGTGGTATTTGTATTTTTTCTATTTTTATTAGTTTTTAAGAACTTAAATTTTTTTTTTGTTAGTTATAGTCCCTGAAAATATATTCTACTACTTTGTGCCTTGTCTTTTCACTCTCATTTTAGTGTTATTTAATGAACAGATGTCTTTTTTTTAATGTAGTTAAACTTATTTTGATGTTTATGCTTTTAATGTTTTGTTTCATATATTCTTCCCTATCTCAAGATTTTTTTAAAGTTACTTACATTTTGTCCTAAAATTTAGTAGCTTTGCTTTTACATTCTTTACCTGCATTTTTTGTATGTTGGGAAATAGTAATTCAATTTTATATTTTTCTATTTAGCTACTCGATTTTCTCAGCACTGTTACTAAAACAAAAAAATTTGATGCACTGATCTGAAAAATAATATCCTTGTGTATCAAATTAAGATATATATGTGGGCCTTCTGAGGTTTTTATTCTATCAATTTATCTATATGTTGATTCTTGCAAAGCAAGCCCCACCTTTTTCCTTTTTGTCCAGAGAGAATTG
>NW_020172824.1:126864-216207 GCF_003031525.2 Neophocaena asiaeorientalis asiaeorientalis | reverse complement strand
CCCTTTTCCTTTTTGTCCAGAGAGAGATGTATATTTACACACACACACACACACACACACACACACACACACACACACACACACACATCTGGTGAGACTGATTTAAATTGCATTGAAATATGAATTATAAACAGTGGACATCTATTATATTTGATTCTTGCAATTCTTGAATATGGAGAATATGATGTAGCTCTCCACTTATTAGCTTTCTTTTATGTCTCTCAATAAACTTATACAATTTTCTTCATAGAGGTCTTTACATTATTTGTCAGATTTATTACTAGTTACTTTTTAGTTTTGTGTTATTTACTGGTTGTTTCTGTAATCTAGAAATAAAAATACATTCTATTAGAATTAAAATAGTAATTAGAAAATTTCCTAAGCCCTCATTACGATAATTTGTATGAAGATTCTTTGAATATCTATGTATATATGTAAATATAATCATATCAGCCAATAATAAGGATTTTGTTGTAGACTTTTAATCTTGACACTGTTTATCACTTTTCTCTTTTTTATACTGTGCATTTACAATTGCAGTGTGATACATAGAAGTTGTGTTAGCGAGCATTAATGTCTTGTTCTTGTTATCAAAAGGTAAGCTTTCAATGATCCCCTAATAAGTACGCTTGCTTTGATTTTTTGAAGGTACTCTTTATTAGAAAAAGGAGTTTCTCCATATCAATACTTAGCTTAGAGACATTTTTTAATCAAGAAAGGATAATGACTGGCAGTTTGTACCTTGTGTTCAAACTTCCAGTTATAAAATAAGTAAGTCCTAGGGGTGTAAGGTACAGTATGGTGACTATAATTAATAATACTGTATTGCACATTTGAAAGTTGTTGAAAGTAAAATTTTAAAGTCCTCAACACAAGGAAAGAGAAGTTTGTAACTATGTATGGTGACAGATGTTAACTAGACATATTGTGGTGATCATTTTGCAGTGTTTACAATTATCGAATCATTATTTTGTACACCTGAAACTAATATAATGTTATATGTCAGTTGTACTTCAATAAATAACAAACAAAAATAGCCACAGGACATAGTACTCAATATTTTTATTGCCAAATATGTATGAGTTAATATGTATGTAAGTGACCTTAATACTGTCTTAGGAAAATGTGCAGACAGTAGAACCTGCCCAGTTGTCCTATTGGAAAGATGAATAAAATTGATTTCCATCATCTTCCTCCACCTAAAAAAAAAGGATAATGGCTTTTATTACACATAATTTTTGCATCTATGAAAATTAATATATATTTCTCTCTCCTTCACTCTATCAATGTTGTGGTTTACATCAATTGATGTTTTTGTGTGTGACCCAATCTTGAATCCCAGGGACAAACCCTATTACTTGATAAGTTATTATCTTCTTTATAAATTTCTAGGATTGATTTGATAATGTTTGTTTAGAATATTTATACCTTTGCTCATGAGCAAGAATGGCTATTATATTCCTTTCTCAGGCTGTCCAAGATGTTAGCATCAAATTTTTTCTAGCCTCATCAAATATGCTGAAGTGTTCTCTCATTAGTATTTTATTTAAAAATTTGTATTAGTTTTTTTTTTTTGAATGTTTGGACTAATTAATTTGTAAAGCCATATGTTACTGTAATTGAAATGTGAGAGGAAATTTTATTGCTGTGATACAACTTGGTAAGTTTGAAAAGTTATATTTTTCTAATATATATATTCTAATTTATAACTAATTCTCAAAGTGGTTGTTCTGTGCTTTTTCTTTTTTCTTTATCCTTCTCTCAAGAGGTTTACCAAGGTTATTAGTATTTTCAGAACTCTTTGGGTTTTGTTGATCTCTTCTATTACTTGATCTTTTCTTATTGTACTAATTTCTATTCATACTTGTCCCTCCTTCCTTCCTACTCCTCTGTTCAAGTTTAGTTTGCTGTTTTTTATGCATTTTTATTGGATAGATGCTTAGCTCATTAACTGTTACCCTTTTTTTCTAACATTTGCATTTGAAGGTAAATAGTTCTCTCTGATAATTTTTAGATATAAGCCACAACTTAAGATATATACTATTTACCATAAGATCCATATGAAACTTTTATAATATCCAATATTATTTCTTCTTTGCCCATGTATATTTTTTTAATTCAAGTATAGTTGATTTACAATATTGTGTTAATTTCAGGAGTAGAGCAAAGCAAATTGGTTATATCTGATCCTGAGTGGGCAACAGGGGGTCCACATACTTGCCACCACTGCTGTTTTTGTGATTTCCTCTCAATAAAAATTGTTCCGGCAAGTCTGGTATAGGATCTGCTTGGCTATTCACTTTTGGTTCCTGGATACTCTTTTGTCTTAAATACTGATTTCTAATGCTAACATATTCCTAGCAAATTTTTCATACACATCATTTGTTTACTTTCAACCTTTCTTCATCCTTATATTTTAGATATCATTCTTGTAAATGGCATATCAACATCTTTGTCTTTTAATTGAAAGATTTAACCAATTTAAATTTAATTAATATAAAAAGCACTGTGCTTCAAGACAAGTGTTCATCTTTCAGTGTCAGAGATTGCTAATTATTTTCTAATATCAATTCTTCCCTTCTTTATTAATAACATTCTAAGTAACATCTTGGTGTGTCACTCCCCATACACTGTATACATTTCTCATATGCCTTTACCTCTAGAGGTGGCCATATAAATATTTTTTTTATTGATTTTATTTCTATTTTTATTTTGCCTTGTGGCATGTGGGATATTAGTTCCCTGACCAGGGATCGAACCCACGCACCCTGAATTGGAAGCACAGAGCCTTAACCACTGGACCACCAGGGAAGTTATATTTTGACTGACAGATTGTGATGGCAATTGCTACACACAACTTTAGGTGTATTGCTTCAAATAACTTCTATTCTAGATTCTCCCATTATTTAAGAAGTTCCCTCTATATTCTTGGATGGACATTGGAAGCCAGCTAAATGGTAAAAAATGAGATTAAGACAATTACTCTTCCATCCAAGCGTACTATATCGAATGGCTTTAATAAGCCAAATGAAAGAATAATGTAAAGAGCACAGAAGGTAGTAACCAAAAGTCAGTGTTTTCTAAAAAAGTTTGTCAAAATATGATCTCTAACTGTGCTTATTTGCATTTGGAACTTCCTGTCTGCCAGTAAACTGATAGTCTTCTTATTTTACAGGGTAATTTTTTTTTTTTTTTGCGGTACGCAGGCCTCTCAGTGTTGTGGCCTCTTCCGTTGCGGAGCACAGGCTCCAGATGTGCAGGCCCACTGGCCATGGCTCACGGGCCCAGCTGCTCCGCGGCATGTGGGATCTTCCCGGACCGGGGCACAAACCCGTGTCCCCTGCATCAGCAGGCGGACTCTCAACCACTGAGCCACCAGGGAAGCCCTTTGCAGGGTAATTTATTGCCAGTGTTTGATCCTCTGAATCCCAAATTTGCCTGCAGGAAAAGATGGGTTGCAGTATCTTACATCCCCAAGAGCTATATTCTCCAATGCCCACATTAAATGCTTCCAGAATGAATGATGGGCAAGAAATGTCCTCAGAGGTCAAAGCCAGGGACCACAGAGAGCAATGGACAGAACAAGATCCAGGCTGTCACATGGGCTAACTCATTTTCAATGTTTAGGGCAAGAAATTCCCATAATTTCTGTAATATGATCATTATCATGGATTGATGATTAATTTGTTTCCCATTATCTCCTTTTTAGAGGAAGATTTTAATTGTGGTCATCTGTCTGCTAGTCTACCATTTTATATCTGTTTGGGGGGGGGGGGCAGGTAATTTTTCCTTTATGTAGAGGATCATTCATAAACTAAAGATCCTGACTTGGAGTAGGATAAAGTAACTTACTAAGACATGTTATTGTCATTGTCTCATTTGGAAAGTCAGGGAGTGAGAAAAGTATACTTGAGTGGCTAAACTGGTAAACCATGGAAGAAATTCAATAACCACTCTCCCCATTTCCCTTCAAATAACAGAGGTTCTGTGAGTTTAATTGACCTCCTAGTAACTGAGATAAATACTGCATGTTGCAATGTCCTTTGCAGGTGGGTATATGCAATTATGTTTTGGGTGATGGAATGTTAGTGACATGGTCACCTTCCTGACTCAGATTTAAAGAAAGGGATTATGATCTCCATTAGTTTCTCTCCTTCCTACTCCATGGAATATGGATATGGTGGAAATATACCATCTTTATTACCAAAGGGGTCAAAGCCAATGTGAAAAATGGCAGAACAACAATATACAAAGTGCCCGTGTCGCAGATACAATACAACCACAATAACAACCCTGGACTGTCCATAATAAAACTCTTACTTGACAGACAAACTTCTATCTTGTTTAAACCACTGCTGTTTTTAAACCTTTGTCACAGTAACTGAGCTTGTACCATAACTAATACAGAGTTCAGTACCTATGTATGGGTGCTGCTACAATGCATCCACAATACATATGCCATTGTCTTAATCTGTGTCCTAAGTAATACACCTTCTGCCAATCAAATTTTCTTCTGTAAGCCATTATCATATAAAAATTGTTAAGTGGTCTCTATATATCTCCTAAATATCTTTCAGTATGACTCTCCTCCCCATCAACAGCTGGTCATTGTGTTAAATCGTTTATATGTGCTGTTTTATTTAATTTCCTCAAGAGCTCATTATGAAGATATCATTTCATCCCATTTTACAGATTAGGTAAAATGTGTAAGAAATTTTCCCAATATCTATAGGCAAAGCTAGTAAGTGAAGTCAGACACTACTCGGGATGAACTCACTCCAAAGCTCCCATTCTTTTTTTTGCGGTATGCAGGCCTCTCACTATTATGACCTCTCCCATTGCGGAGCACGGGCTCCGGACGCACAGGCTCAGCGGCCATGGCTCACGGACCTAGCCGCTCCGCGGCATGTGGGATCTTCCCAGACGGGGGCACGAACCCGTGTCCCCTGCATCGGCAGGCAGACTCTCAACCACTGCGCCGCCAGGGAAGCCCAAAGCTCCCATTCTTAATCAATACTGTATCATATGCTAGGATATTTTACTTATCTAAATATTACATTGGAAGTAAAAAGAAGCTTATACTTAGCTACTAACCCAGAAATAAATGTTTCTTCTTTTCCACTTATGACCACCTAGAGAGATGGGATAGGGAGGGTGGGAGGGAGGGATATGGGGATATATGTATACGTATAGCTGATTCACTTTGTTATACAACAGCAACTAACACAACAATGTAAAGCAATTATACCTCAACAAAGATTAAAAAAAAAAAAAGTAAAGTGACTTATTGAAGTTGGTTTGTTCTATCCAAAAATGCTCCAGTGAATTGTTATACTTAGGAGTGTATTTTTAGCTGTATCCATTTATAGTTCCAGTCATTCATGATAGCATTTTCCTGAAGGTATTGATTTCAGAAACAAAGACAAAATAAAGAAAATGATAATAAAAATCAGTAGATTTGATATACTATCTCAGCAACTAAAGCAATTGAGGAATGAAATGAGCAGTTAATATGTATAGTGCGCTGCCTAACAGAAACAGGTTGATGACCATCTGTCAAAAATATTATAATTCTGTCCCACAATGATACACTGAACTCCATAATTGCTAGGGATCTAGGGTCATATAAAATCCTTACATTTTGTGGTCTCTCTTGCTCTCTACATATATATATATATATAGAGAGAAAGAGAGAGGCAAATACATAGATATATAGATAATAGATTTGAGCTGTGGATTCCAGTGGTGGGGATTATGATCCTGGTAACACATAACTTCAGTTTAAGCTATGTGAGGGCCATAGATCAAATCTCTGGGCTCTTGTGAGGCAGAGGTTTCAATGGGATCTTACTTAAAGCTTGAAAAATTGTATTCAGAATTAAACATTAAACTAAGCAAAATAGTTTTTACCATTGTAAAGGGACAATTTGAAATTATTACTGAACTCTGTTTGGGGTTCAGGTAGAAAAGATTTGTCTCAGAAGTAAATGTAATCAAAACCTGTGCTTCGTTTGAGATTTGGTTTGACTTTCCACTGCCACATAGTACAGAAACTTCAAAGTTGTCTTCGTTATATAATGAGGAAATCTAAATAAAGAAGATTTGAAAAAATCTTATTTGTGATTATGTTCCTCCATCCAAACCAACAAGGGAGTCTCCTTGTGAAAACAAGTTTACCCAAAAAAGCTTACAATTGTTAATTATTTTTCTTTTTCTCATTGAGGAAAAATTGACATATAACATTATATTAGTTTCAGCTGTATGAAGTAATTATTTGATATTTGTATATATTGCAAAATTATCACCACAATAAATCTAGTTGACATCAGTCACCATACATAGTTTCAAAACAATTATTAATTATTAAGCACTTAAATAATGAAGTGACCAGAAGCAATTTCATGTCCTATTGTATTACAAGTAAAGAGTGAGACAAATACAAACATTTTCACATTATCAAACTTGAAAATGTTATTCATTGCTATTCATGAAAAGTTAAATAAAGGATGAATTTTGGAAACCAGAAGACAGAAAAGATGAAAGAAGCATGTAATTTTTAAAAAATATTAATTGTGCCTGCAAATATTTTTTAGAAATTAAAAAGATTTGAAATCTTAATAAGAACTTTTTGGCCATTTAAAAACTTGTTAAAATAAAATAACTAGCACAATAGCATGCAACTGGAGAGCAGGTACGCGATGTTAAAGCAATCAGTCTCTTCTTTTATTTAGAAGTAGGATAGAACTCTTTATTAGCTTCAGACCTTCTATGGCAATTATGGATGCTACAATAGTAAAGAAAATTATTGAAAGGTATATCCTTAAATATACATCTTCTAAGGAGGGAATGGGGGGGTTAGGGTAATAAGAACTTTAAAACACAAATAGAAGGACAGAGTAAAAGAGAATGCTTTTTCCATATAAATAAAGGATAAAGCACAGTAAATGCAAGACACACAAATAAATTAAGAATACAAAATAAATTAAACAAAATCAAATATAAAATTAATCACATTATACTTTTGCTTCTGGTTATAATGGAGTAGCCTGAAGCAATACAACTCTCCTGAGAATAATTAGAAAACACAGATAAAACATTTAGAATCCATTTAAGGACATAAGGGGGCTTCTGGAGAAACTGGGACTGTAGGGACCAAGACTCAGGAGACAGGAAACCATGGGGAGGTGAGCTGATATTCTGTAGCCCCTTCATCCATCCTGTGTGCAGGATAGAGGTTGAGAACAGGAGACTTTTGTGGGCAGAGGGAGGCTGCTCAAGAAGAAAGCAATAGAGCTCTTTTGGTGGCCTCCTTGATTCACTGAGACAAAAATTAGAGACTGAAGAACACAGGCTCAGTAAGAAGGGTGAGATGCAGAACTAAGCCTGATACACACTCATTTTCACAAAGATATTTGCTAAACTCTGCATGGGCAGAAGCTGAAATGTTTAATAACCTCCCAAAAAATACTGCTTGGAATACTCTGCAGTCTCACCACGTTGAGTAGACAGGAATTAGAATTCAGATTGTGCCAGAGGGAGGGACCCTGTGAACACACACAACATTCCAGTTGGATGCTCTGGAATAGGGGAGATTCCAGGGCTGAGACTCACCAAAACTGAAAATAAGATTTCACTCCAAAATTTATGTTCAATAAACAGTCCTAGAAAAATAATTTACTTATACAGGTATAAAAACAAAACCAACCTCGTCTGGTCTCTGTCTTACCTATGAAGAAAATAAATTTGAGAGGAATAAAGACCACAATATGAACATAAGAAAAGTAAAACATTTAGAGTACAACAAAGGAGAATATGTAACAATATAGCTTTCTTAAGAAAATAAAAGGACAAAATGTAAAAAAATAATGTTATCTATTATACAATTAAAACTTATCAATACAAAAGCCATTAAGCAAAGTGAGTATACAAATGCCCCTCTAGGAAAACATATTTACAGGTAAATAATGAACAATTTTAGCAGCCATAACAGAAGCTGTTACAAGTTAATAAAAAATTAACAAACAAAGAAGAGTCCAAAGTATGTGAACAGGCAATTCACATACAACAACTGTCTTACAACAGAGAAAATCAAAATTTGATTAACAATCAAACTGTTAATCAATAACAATTGGAGAAAATGTTTAAATTCCAGTGACATGTAAATGTAAATTAAAACAGTATGTTACTATTTCACAACCATCAGTGGAGCAAAAGATAAATAATAATAAAAAGCCATTATATAAAACTGTTGTAAACTTATTGGGTAATGGACCATTTAAATTTTTTCACAGGCAGTTCATATTGGCACAATTACTTGGGAAAAGCATTTTAGTGATTGCAGAACTGTTGACTATGTAACCCAGCATTGATTAATCTAGATTTCTACTATGGAGAGAAGGATCACATGTGGACAAAGAAATATATACAACAATATTCATTTCTAGTAATGTCATAAAATATTGCAAAAAATAATTTTCTCTGAAAGAACAATACCTAGGAGTATGAATAAACTATGTTTTAATCTTGCATTAAACTCTAATATTATAAATAAGAGGATAGACATGGAAAAAAATCTCAAAAATATAATTGTGAGCCAAAAGGAAACTGAAAGTGACAGATAAGTATGATTCTACCATTTATATAAATTGTTAAAATGCCAAAAATAATTATTTATTTATTTATGTATCTATGTATTTATTGATTGGATATATAGATATGCAGAAAAAGTATACAATTACCATTGCAGAATTTTTATAAAAATTAAAACTAGTATAATAATGTTTAAATAAGGCATAATGTACTTCATTAATGAGATTATATAGATTTATTTACTTAATATTCAATATACACTTATATAATAAATACATTTGCATAAAATTTTTATATACATCAAAGCAATATATTAACTTTTATAATTGTTTTATGTGTATACTATATATTATAAATTTCTATATTTATATAAATTATGTGTATTACAAATTGATAATTGTGGGTAAATTACTTTTTTCTTTATACTTTTATATAGTGAGCTTGTGTTATTTTTATAATCAAACAAAATAATAAATTAGATTAAGTGCTATAGGATTAGTATAAATATCAAGTTGAATAGGGTTGTATCTAACTCTTAAATTACATTTTTTTTTTGGACAGAGATTCAGTGTTTTCTCTCCATGATTTGTTTCCCAGTGGAGTACAGTTGCCAATTTAATTTAGAGGTGGGCCATGTATGAGTCTATAAGATTAATTTAGAAAAATTAGTTTACGAAGTCAAGATGGTATAATGATAGATTTTGTTAAAATGTAGAAATGTTGCTGTTGTTATTGTTTTTCCCTTTGGATGTATAGCAGTAGCCTATGACAAAAGAGGAAAAAAGGGAGAAAGAAAAAGAGAAAAAAGAAAAAGCATTGTGGAACATACAAAATATTAGGTCAGTAACATATTACAGTGTAACTGTGTTATGTACAGTGTTGTAAGAAATGGAAAGCTTAAAAATATTTTGAAACCTACTAAATCAGAACCAACATGGGTGGAGATCAGGCAAAGTCATTTGAGAAAGATCTCAAGGTGATTCTACTCCACTGCTAGGGTTGTAAACCACTATACTAGAGCAATGGTTCTCAAACTTTCATGGCTTCAGAATCTGTTGGAGAAGTTAAAACACAGCTGGTGGGCTCTATAGCAACCCCGGAGTTTCTCATTCTTTAGGTCTGGGGTGAGGTCGAAGAATGTGTATTTCTAACACGTTCCCAGGTAATACTGATGCTGCTAGCACAGGGACCACACTTTGAAAAGCACTGTACTTAAGGTTTCCTTAAAACATTAGAATGATTATGGTAGAGTAAATTTTGAATAACATTTTTACATATATTTGTTCAACTATGTTTTAATTTATAGTGCATATTTCCCAATCAAAAATGAAAGTCTCATGTTACTGCCAGAAATAGTAAATTCAAAATATGTGCTTTCTAGTAAAACCAATCAGTACTCACGTGTCCTTTATTCTCCCCCTTAAATGAAAAGCTTATAGATCGCATTTTGATTAGAAAAAAAAATTGATTATAAAAAGTCTACTAAATGTTTTTCTGGGAAAAGTAAATCCCAAATGTAATTCCTTGGGTCATGTTAATTTTTCCAGCAAATATAAAATGAAACCAATGACAGGAAAATCACAGTATAAATAACAAACAAACAAAAATTTATGTCAAAGTACCCATGGGCCTTCTAAGTCCTGATGATATGTACACTTCCTTAGCTAATTCTCTTATCCTGCCATGCTGACACTGTCTTTGTCAACATCCTATCATATTTAAAATTCATATCTCATGTCACTCTTCAAGATCTTTTATAAAGTTTCCCAATAGGTGTGAGGAACCATTAACATGTATTTTCCTTGTATTAGCTACTTCAATTAAAATCTAGTCCATGGATTCAGTAAGTTAAATAAATATGATTTATTTTATACTATAAAATTGGCACAAAAATATTTTAGAAACATATATATGGATCTATTGATTCTGTCTATTCAAGCTATAAAATAAATCGTATTACATATGTATATATATAAGCAACATAAATATATAAAAATCATTAATTTCTAAAAAGTCTATTTTAATAAATTATACATAACTATAAACTATATTTATAAATTATATTTGCATATACTTTTATTATAATTATATATAATTTATTAAAAAACATGTTCTTTGAAAATTATTTGTATTGATTTTCTTATATTTATTATGCTATTTTATCATTTCTACACAGAAAATTTCTTAATAAAGTTTATATGCATTATTGAATCTCTGTGTAGATGGTACCATATTTCTTTATACTTGAAAAAGATTCCCTTTAAATGAAATTGTACCCCCCCCAACTGCTATGACCAAAATAATCAGTTAAACATCCACCAAATTGGGGCAACACTGCCGTCTGCTGGATAGGTTTATCAAATTCTTAATGGTTGGTAATGAACGTGAGCATATATTTGCACTTAAAGTTGAACAAAATCATGCAATATCTTACATGCATTAATATCCATATATCTAGAGTTGCTTCTCAATTAATTCAAATAAAAATCAAGAACATTAATTTCCATGAGACAAAATGATTCTGTGATAGAGAGGTCTTCTGCCACAGAAAAAAGTCTGAACAGTTTTAGAAATTGTGAGACAACAGTGACATCTGACTCACAAACAACATAAACATGGGTGTTCATCTTCCTTCTTATCCCACCAGACAGACACTAGATTTGTGACCAACATAAATAAAAGTGTGCTGAAATCCATATCACTGCTTCAAACTCAAAAGGACGTTTTATAAGACTTGTCACCACAGATTTCTGCTAATTGCACTCAAAAGAGTAACAGACACCTGACAGAGAAGGAAGACATTTGATTTCTTTTGCTTTGAAAATGGAATATCCTGTTTTGAGAAAGAATGCTATGCATTCACAGAGGAATCCTGATAAACCCAAAGGAATCCTGATAAACCCAAAGGGCAGTATTGGGCATGTTCTTAACTCCATGAGGGCAGAGTACCTCTCCTTCTAAACAGTATTTCCTAGCCTAAAGCTATGTTCCTCAAGTGATATAGGACATCACTAATTGTTCAATGAATGATAAAAGGAAGCCCTAGGAGGCAGAGTATTTGAGAAGTAGGCATTCCTTTTCGACTGGGTAGCCACAACAAATCAAAAGTCTTTTCATGTTTGGCTGTCACAAATATGGTCCTTTTCCAGAATGAGCAGTTACTACAAGGAGAGAATTATTTCTAGGACTTTTACCTAAAAAGCCAGAGTCTTCTATTGTTAATCAAAGGAGATAGTACCATGAAAACACTTTTGCTGCCATAAACAGAACAAAACTTCAGAACAATTTTTATTTTGTCCTCCAGATTCAAGAGAATATATCTTGGCTATAAAGCTAGAGCAATTGATCATAAAGAGAAAACAGTCTAAAAAGATGGAGAAGTTTTTTTTTTTTTTAAGTTTTATAAGCATGATTTTGTCCGGTAAGCATCAAACAACCTATTGGAAATTACAGAAAAATAATGACAACTGACAAATTAATGGGAAAAAAAAGATAATTACAAGAAAATATAAGACCTTTGACAGATGAAGAAAATCCAAATTATGCAGAATGGAGATGAGCGAAATACACAGAAAAAACAAAACAGACTGGAAACCTTAAAGGACATTTCTAATGCAAATACAACTAAAGAGCTTTTGGGGGGTGGTAGCTGAGGAGTTATACAAAGAAGACTCAAAATTCAAGAATTCTTTACTCAGCCAAATGACCTGTCATGCACTAAGCAAACAGACTTCCCTGACTCATAGTAGGTGCCTATAAATTATTCACTGATTAAAATCATTAAAGCAAGACTTTAGTAAGTATATCACTCAAGTAAACTTCCTGAATAAATTACCTAAATAAAATCTCTCTTTGAATGAAAAATGAATCAAAATGCAAACTGAAGAGGAAGAGAGTAAAAAGAGCTTAATGTTGGCAATAAAACCAACTAAATATAGAGTCATGTCTACATAACTATACAATAAGCCTATAAAATATATTCTAAAACGTAAAAGTAATCAATTATGAGTACCTTTTAAAAGAGAAGACAGATAATATAAAAATACAATTAATATTTACCAGCACTTAAATATCTCACATTTAATTTTAAAAAGCCTGTTGGGTATATGGGGAAATTTTGTAGAATTTTAGTATTCATGTTTTACACATGGAGTCAATGGATTACTCTTTCATCCTTCACATTATCAATAACAACAGCAACAAAAATAGTTACTGTGTGTGTGTATACGTCTGTGTGTGTGGGTTTCTGGTTCACTGAAAAGGCACAATTCACACAACTCATTGATTGTAATGGTAAATCATTTTCTCCTACTATCTCCTGGAATTTGTATTGAGGGCTTTGTTTGTTTTTTCCCTGCTCCTGGATGGAAAGCTGGCCAGTGTCCCTAACTTTATGATTACTTTTAGGCAATTTAAAACATTACAAGCACTTTAGACCATAAAATATATTTGTAATTCAAGAATTTAAATGTCTAGTACCAGGTAAAAATCAAACAACACGATATGATCTAAAGTTGAGACTGTTTCCTCATTTATATAAGCCACTCTCAAGAAAGTGGGGTTATGACCAGTTCTCTTTCTTTCCCCTACATAATGCTTCTTCTTCCCCAGAAAAATAACTGTGGTATCTGATAATGTTGACATAGGACCTAGAATATAAAGGTGCAAAGGAAGGGCATCAGGAAAAATTTCACTTAAGAAATCTCACCATGATGCACACAAACAATCTCAGATTTAGCAGGTGACTAATTGGGTGTGTTGTCTTGAGAAAAGTTGCCTCGTTCTGGGGATCTCATACCTGCAGTTTCCTGTAGAGCAAATTCCCACTGGATATTCCCTCAGTTCTCAGCACCCAGGAATCCTTTTAGATTCTCTCTGCTGAGTTCTATTTCCCCTTCTTGGGCAAAACCTAAAATGATGCCTTTCTGGCTCTCTTTCTTGAGTTGATTCATATGACTCAAGAGAAGTGCTCTCAAATGCTTTGCCTCACAAACTATGAAATGTCAAACACCAAAAAATCACCTTTATTCTGCTTCAATAAACCACTTCATCAGTCTCTCCCCCTTTCTTAGTTGTAAATCAGACAAGAGCTCAAGGTGTTCCCTCAAGTGCAGAGAAACACAACTTAAGCACTTCATGCTGTCTCCTTAGAGCCTCTTTTTGTTGGTTTAGGGTTGGAATAACCACCACCACTCACGGTTCTGTTCCCCACTCCCTCCAAGGGACTCATGCACAGCTCCACAAGCCCTGAAGATACTTGGAAATCTCCAAATCTCAACCCAGGTGGTCTCTCAGTGTGAGTGATATGAGGAGCTGTGGAGTCATTTATATCAGTGCTACTACTTTTGTTTACTGACTCTTATACTAATTTTTTAGGGTGTGATTTTTACTACTAAAATGTAAGAGCCATATGACACAGATTCTTGGTAATTTTGCTCATGGGTATTTTCATTGTTGTTACTGTTAATTGCCATTTTTAAATTGTGGTTAATGTTAAATGGTTAATTGCCATTTAATAGATAATATTTATTTGTTTGTTTTTGAATGGATGTAAAATAGAAAGATACCTGGCAATCTACTTATGTTATTGTCCTTTTAATATATGCCATATAAGCAGAAATCTTTACTGAAACTTAGACTACATAAAATACCTTTTTAAAGTAAACTTTGTTTTTTGGAGCAGTTTTAGGTTCACAGAAATATTGAGCAGAAGGCACAGTGATTTCTCGTATACCTCTTACCCTGACACATGTGTAACTTCCAGCATATCAGCATCCCTCATGAAAGTGGTGCGTTTGTTACAATTGATGAAACCTACATTGGCACATCATTATTACCTAAAGTCCATAGTTTACATTAGGGTTCACTCTTAGTGTTGAGTATTCTAGGGATTTGGACAAATGTATAATGACATATATCTATCATCATAGTATCATACAGAATCATTTCACAGCCTTAAAAATCCTCTGTGCTCTGCCTATTCATCTCTCTCTCTCTCTCCAAATGCCTGGTAATCACTAATCTTTTTACTGTCTTTACAGTTTTGCCTTTGTCATAAAATTGGAATCATACAGTATGTAGCCTTTTCAGATTGGCTTCCTTCACTTAGTAATATACATTTGAATTTCATTCATGTGTTTTCATGGCATGATAGCTCCTTTCTTTTTAGAACCGAATAATATTACATTGTCTGAAGTACCACAGTCATAAAATACCTTTTGATCCAGTGATAATATCTTTTTGTCTACTTTTTGTTCATTCACTCCCTAATTTAAATTAATAAGTATATGCTTTTAACACTAAAATATATAAAACACTGAAATTTGCACCTACCATGTAAACCTCTTTGTTTTTTACAATGTTAATTTAAAAAAAATCCATGTGGATTTTCAAATAGGTGGTCTAATACATATCTGAAAATAAGTTTTTCACTTTGTGTCAAACCCCTTCCTCTTGTTTCCCTTGCTCAACAAAGAGTATACCATACATGCAGTTACTAAAGCCATCAGCAAGAGCATTAACCATGACCTCTGTCTCCCGCCCTCCCCATAACAAATAATTTACTAAATCATGTTAATTTTAGTTCCTCTCTATTGCTAGCACCTAACTTTTGGTTCTGGATACTTTGGCACTTAGTTTATGTCACTCTCA
Source organism: Neophocaena asiaeorientalis asiaeorientalis (assembly GCF_003031525.2). Taxonomy (NCBI): domain Eukaryota; kingdom Metazoa; phylum Chordata; class Mammalia; order Artiodactyla; family Phocoenidae; genus Neophocaena; species Neophocaena asiaeorientalis. The sequence continues at coordinate 200,967 of NW_020172824.1, read as the reverse complement.
CTGATAAACTAGACTAATATAGTTTTCCAACTAATACCTCTTCTCTAATTTATTCAATTCTTTGGAGCTAGAGTAATCTTGGAAACACACAACACCGATATTTATGAATTCCTGTAATGGCTTCTTTTTGGCCATTTCCATCCTCTTAGTAAAAAAATACAAATCTCTTGGCAAAGTTGACAACACACTGAAAGAGCTGACTCCTGCTCTCCTGTCCAGCCTTATTTCTGAACACACTACCTCCTCCCATATTATTCTCAGGCCATACTGAATGTCTTTCAGTTTCTAGTTCTTCTCTTAGAGTTTTTGCATGTGCTATTTCCACTGTCTGGAACATACTTCCTTCTACCTAACAAACTTAAACTTGCTAAGAGCTGTTTACCATTCCTGCCTTAATGTGGAGGCTATTTTCTCCCAAGAGCCTTCCCTGGTCTTCCTTTGATTACACTAGACGGTAATTAACAGTGTTCCAGGGCTTTACATATATTAACTTACTTAATCCTCATAACTAAGATTCCCACAAGGTAGGGTGACAGATTTGGTTTATTCAAAAGGAAGGTGACTTTGCCATGCAAGAGGTTTATTAGTGATTGCTCCTATGAACAACACCTGAGGAAGAGAAAAGAAGGAAGTCAGGTTGAACAGAAAGAGGAATCAAGCTGTGATGTAATCTCAAGACACTCCTTAGCCAACTAGATGGTGGTTGTGAAATAGAATGACTGTGAGAACTGTCTGAGTTGAAGTGACAGAGACCTGGGACTTTATCACTTGTGTTGATCAGCCATTGGATGCCAGACATCCCAGGCTAGGGGGTTAGTGAGGCAGCTCTCTTCAGCTGAATTCCTCCCTAAAAGAAGTTGACAGATACGGGCTACGTGTTGACAACAGTCCCAGCAGCTGTCATAACAAGTGTTAGACAGTATTCTTATCTCAACTTTACAGATGAAGAAATTTAGGGACAAATATGTTGAGTAACTTACCCTGTTTACACAGCAAAATTACTGGTCTGAGGATTCAAACCAGGGAGTCTGGCCCCCACTTCGTAACATACACAAAATCAGTTCCTGATGGATTAGAGGTGTAAATACAAAGAGGAAAACAATAATGTTTTAAAATAAAATATAAGAAAACAACATATTGTACTTGGAATATTCCAATATTTAAAAAAATAGGACTCTAAAGCAATAATCATGAAGGAAATACTCGATAATTTGGACTATATCGTATAAGCCATCATCAAAGAGAAACATCAAATGATTAAAAAAGACAAGCCACAGACATAATATTTAAAATAAATAGCTTACCAAAGTCCTTGCATCCAGAATACAAATAAAATTGCTAAGAAAAAATATTGAAAAATCAATTTTTAAAAAGTTGACAAAAGATTTAACAGGTTCTTCACAAAAAGAAAGTCCAAATGGTCTATAAACGTCTTGAAAGGGCTCTACTAACATAATCATGAGTAAAATACATAATAAAACTGCATTGAAATGCCAAAATATACCCCCAGAATGGTTAAAGTGAAAACAAAACAAAACAAAGTAGAAGTAAAACAAATAAGTTTGGTCGTAGAGCAATTGCAACTCTCGTGCACCGCTGGCAGAGAGCAAAAATCAGTAGAACTGCTTTGGAAAACTGTTCAGCAATATCTACTAAAGATGAACATATTAAAATCAACAATTTTACTTCTAAGTAACCCAGCAAAAATGCATGTACATTCTCAAAAAACATGTACGACAATGCTGATAGCAGCGTTATTAGAAATGAGCCCCAATAGAAATCTATCTAATTGCTAATAGACAGTGGAATGGATGAATACATCCTGGTGTATTTATACAATGATATTCTATTTGTCTGTGAGAACGTATGGGTTGCTATTATATTAAGCAATATAAATTGAGCCATAAAATCCAGACAGAAAAGAATACATGTTCTGTGATTCCAGTATTATAAAATTTATAAACAGGCAAAACTAATCTATGGAATTAGAAGTAAAGATAGCAGTTATTCTGAAGGGATGGGAAAGTAATAGTGGAAAAGAACACAGGCAGAGACCCATGGATGTTCGTAATTTGGGGGTTCTTGATCTAGGTGCTTGTTATAAAGATAGGTTCAATTTATGAGAATTCATCAAGCTGTGCACTTACATTTGTGTGGTTTTCTAAGTGTACTTCAGTTGTGCCTTTTAGTTCAAAGGAAAAGTAATCCCAGGCAGTCTGGCTTCAATGTTCATGATCTTAAGGACGAAGTCCATTTTTCATTTTCTATAATCTGGTAGGAATGTAAATCATTTTAATCACTTTGTATCACAAGGTAAAATTATATAATAAAGTTGATGGTTCAAATGTGATGCATTAGTTTTGTCCTAAGTGTGCATCTCAGAAAAATTCTTGAGTATATCCAACAAATGACACGTAAAAAAATGCCCAGATCTACATTATTTGCTAAAAAAAGGAAAAAAGATTAAAGACAAAATATGCCAACTATTCATCAACAGGTCAACAAGAAAATAAGTTGTGGTATGTTAACACATTATATATCAGTGTCATACATCAGTGAACACAAATAAACTACAGTCACACACAACAGTGTGGATTAATTTTAGCAATAAAATGTTGACTAAAAATCAAGTCCCAGAAGATTACACAAAGCATAATAAAATTTTAACAATCCCCAAAACAATAAAAACTAAACAGTATAATATTTAGGCATGTATATAAGTGCAACTGATTTTTTAAAAACAAAGGGTAAACACTAATTCTAGATAGAGGTTTTTGGACCTTAGGGGAGGCAAGAGTGCAGGACATGAAAAGAGCACCTGGTAAATAAAACATACCAGTAATGTTCTACTTCATGAGTTATGGTACAGATTTACAACTGTTCATTTTCAATTATTCATTTAGCATTATACTTATAACTTACATATATGTTTCATATATTTTTGTATATATTTAATATTATATGTTGAAGATGTTGATGTAAAAAGTAGAATATCCCAAAACACCTTGGGCTGTGATGGGAAGGAGAGAGATGAAATAAGAAAATTTGAAAATAGACTTTAAGGGGGCTTGTCTACAATAAAAGAGCCAGTAGACAGGTAAAATAACAAAAGAGCCTTTTATATAAAAGTGGGACTAATTGTCAGAGAGAGATTTCTGGGTTTATCAGAATGGGCTGTTAAGAATCTCACATGAACAGGACCAGGAAGACACGTTAGATTCCTTCTTCTCTGCGTCTCACTTGCAGGCTTCTCTTATTGGACCATAAATTATTCTTTCCCTTTTTAGCATTATGACTTTGTTTATAGGACCATGTGTTCTTACTTGTCAGATGATTCTTTTTTTACCATGGTATTCTTAATATTTAGCAAAATTCTTGACAAATGCTACACGTTTCTAAAAACCAGTTAAGCTGATGAATTCATAGATACAAGGAGTAGAATAGGGAGTGGTTGGTAAAAGGCTACCAACTTTCAGTTATAACATAAAGGAGGTCTGAGGATCTAATGTGTAACATAGTGACTATAAGTGATAACACTGCACTGTATAATTGAAATTTGTTAAGAGAATAGAACTGCAATATCATCCCCCCCCAAAAAAGCACACAATATATGAGGTGATGGATGTGTTAATTAACTTAATGGGGGGATCCTTTCACAATACATATGTATATCAAATTATCACATGTACACTTTAAATATTTTACAATTTTACTTGTCAATTGTACCTTAAAAAAGCTGAGAAAATTCTATTAAACTGATATAATTTAATTCATCAATTTCATATATATCATTAGTTTGCACCATAAGAAATTATCGGGTTTAATAATTTTTGGTCCACAAAATGGCAATTTTTATATGAATCATCGATTATTAAGAGAATAGCGTCTCTTCCTAAAAGAGTTTTTTAGCTTCCAAGGTAATGACTCCAGTTCTCTTACAATGAAAGGGAGAACTGATGATATTAAATAAATATAGAAAGAAAGAGTGTCCAATGATGAAAATGGAAGCTGTAGAGCTATATTACATTTTGGAATATTACAAATTAATCCTTCAAACACAATTTTGAACTCTTAACACTTAGCTATTATTGATACTCCTTCTTAGAGGGGAAATTTTTGGTGTCAGCTATGAAAAATTACCCAAAGGAGTCAAAATCTGACCAGAAGTTGCATAGTAAAAATTAAAAATCATGATAGCATTTGAAGCATAATTTACTTGAAGAAAATATAGAAACATGAGGTTACTTTATTAATACATAGGCATAATTTCAACATAGAGGACCCTTGGATTAGAGTTCAAACTTCTACATTTTTACTATTAAACTGTGAGTAGAAGATCAATCGACCAATCAATTAATCAGTGGATACAGAAATGAGCCTCTTATTGCAAAAATGTTAAATGATACAAGCACTAAAACTAATAAAATCTCCATGTATAATGGCATCTTTTTTTTTGCATCTGTATGACATTAACTCATAAGTAAAGTGATTTATATAATAGAAGTAACACAACTTAATGGGTGTCTTCTTTGATTTAATAAATCAAGTTATAATGAAATAGAGTGACTTTATTAAATATTTTCCTCTTCTTCAGATGCCATTGAATATTTCTAATTTCTATTTTGTTTAGAATTCAAGTTACCATCCAGTGTTTGTGAAAGGGAATTGAAATCTTTTCGCAAAGATGTGTAGTTCAGTAGCAGTATACCGAATTCTGATTAACAATCAACTACTAAGCCAGGGACTCTAGCTGCACATCAATTTTGATGTTTTTAATTGCAAGATTTATACTTAAATAGTTGCTTAATGATCTGTGACCTCAGCTTCAAAAGAGAAAACATTTCAGTGATAACTGACTTCTGGTACTCATGAAATTTTCATGGATTCACGAATTATGACACCTTAGCTCAAACTCTGCTTATTCTATGAGATTGATGCCACATATAACATTTATTCAGAAAGTGCACATAGTGCTAGGCATTCAGATTTAGGCAGATAGATCATTTCTCTGATTATACTAGCTTGATTCCCTGCTATAGCCTTAGGTATTTCACTTTAATTCATGACGGTTAGTAGTAAGATACTCTGTATTCTCTGTTGTTTACTCTTTCATTACATTAGAGAAGGTTTTTTTTTTATTATTCTTTTTTAAGTAAAGCTTCACTCCCTCACAAGTCAGTGTTTGAGTGCTTTTTTCCACCTCTATTTTATCTTGTGTCCAGATCAATGCTCCATGATCAAGAAGTTCTGTCTGGAGTTCTTTTAAAACTTTAGGAACTACATCAAGATCTCTATGGAAATGTGGTACTCAAATGCCAACAAAAATTAGATTCCTTACTCTTTCTCTGCCTTTTTTCATGTCAATGCATGATTATTGAACTAAAGTAACAAAAAACAGCATGAAAGTTATTCAGATTTTGTTGATTCATTCCTGTATGTTAGATACAATTAATTAAATGCAATTCAATAAATAATTATATATCATTTATCATGCAAATCACTGTTTATTCATTCAGAAGCTGTTCATTCATCATCAACAATGTACTAGACAACTTACTAAATGGCAAAAAAAAAAAAAAAAAAATTAGCATGCACCTGAATTATTTGGAGAAATTGTTGAAACACAGGTGTCTGGGACCCACCCCCAGAGTTTAGAATTCAGTAGGTCTCTTACCAGCTGATACTCATGCTGCTGGCCTGGGAACAACACTTGGTAAACCACCTATTAAATGAATGCATGTAACCCAAATGAATATTTGTCCATGGAATCCAGAGGCAACTTTGTCAAAGTATTCACTTCCTTTTTACCTTTATGGCTGCATTACCTAATCATACTTGCTGAAATGACTATGAAATCATACATACTTCACTTGCTGAGATGACTATGAGATGAGAGAATTCTTTCCAGGTTGCAATGTTCAGCACTTCCTTGGGGATTCATCTGTAACTAAGATTATTAAAAATGCTTGCAAATTCCAATACTATCCACTTGCTATGTACTGTCAGGTGTAGCGTGTGTGTGTGTGTGTGTTTCTTGTAAACGTTTTTGAAGCATAACATACACACAGAAAGATATAAAAAATCACTAGTATATAGCTTGATAAAGTTTCATAAAGAGAGAACACATGTTCTAACCAGCATCCAGATGACGAAAAACATTACCAGTGTCCCAGAAACCTCCTTATGGTGCTTTCCCGTCAGTATCTCCTCTAAGAGTAACCATCATCCCTACTTCTAACACTGTTTATGGAAGTCTGCTTCTACACATTAGATAGAATCACACTGAATGTACGTTTTGTGGCTGCTCCCCTTTGTGAGGTTTGGTTTTTGGTTTTTTAGTTTTTGCTGGTTTTTTTTCCCTCAATATCATCCCTGCAAGGTGTATCCTATCATGTGTTAAATGGTAGCTTGTTTTGTTTTCTATCTTCCGTTGTATTGTATGAATATACTGCAATATATCCATTCTCTTGTTAATGCACAGTTGAGTTGTTTCCAATGTTTGGCTAATGCTGTTATAGAAATAATTATTCATAATTTTCGGTAAACATGAATACAGATTTTGGTGAGGCATATGCATATGCTGGAAATAGGAGGGTGCATTTTCAGCTTTAAGAGATGCTGCCAAGCAATTTTCCAGAGTGATTTTAACAATTTATACTCTCACCAGCAGTGCTCCAGGTTTCTGGCTGCTCTGAATTCTTGCCAACCCTTCTTTTAGTTTATTTGTTTTGTTTTGCTTGGTTTCTTTTTTTTTTTTCAATTGAGCTATTCTGACGGGTTTGCATGAAGATTAGTACGTTCACATGTGTACTGCAGTGTAGATAATAGATATCCTGTTTTATATAAAGTCACTCAAAATTTTTCTTTTGTTCTTCCTTTTTGCTATTAAGTTCCCTGCCTTCTTTTTTTATTGATTCATCCAATGGATCATTCATGATATTAAGATGTATCTTCTACTATGTAATTTGCTTTTCTCTCTTCTGTTTTGTTCAGAATTTTACTTTTGTTAAAATTTCTTAATTTCAATGTATTATATATTATCATTTTTTTCATTTTGGTTTATTGCTGTCTGGGTATTGCTTAAGAAAGTTTGGTCTAATCCAAGATCATGAATCTATTTAGTCAAATTTTTAAAAAGATTTATTATTTAACTTTTACATTTAGAGCTATATACAATTTATAAAGTTTTTGTGTGTATGTGTGAGGAAGAGTAAAAGATTCATTGTTTTTCCAAAGTAACATTTACTAAAAGTGCTATCTTTTACCCACTGCACTATAATGTTTCTTTGATCATGTCAGGTGACTGTATATGTGTGATCTGCTTCTGAACATTCCCTTTTGTTCTATGAGTGTATTTTTATATACTTGTGCTAATACCACACATTATGATTGCTATAACTTGATAATAATCTATATCTACTAGTGTAAATCCTCCATCTTTATTCTTGTTCAAGGCAGCCTTGTCAGTTCTAAGTCCATTGGACTTGCATAAATATTTTAGGATCATCATATTCATTTCCACAAAGCAAATACAAACAACAAGCAAAAAACCTGCTGTGATTTTGACTGACAGAACACACAAAAATGCAAATGGTTTCTATTCAAATATCCTTGTTCAAGCAATCTTACAAAATTTTTTGGAGGTTAACAACTTATTATCAGTTTCCCCTGTTCTTTATTTAAATGAAAACATCCTGTACTTTATTTATATTTTTCCCACCAATATTAATACTTTTATATTGTTTCTTTTTTTTCTTAACATCTTTATTGACATATAATTGTTTTACAATGTTATGTTAGTTTCTGCTCTATAACAAAGTGAATCAGCTATAAGTATACATATATCCACATATCCCCTCCCTCTTGCATCTCCCTCCCAACCTCCCTATCCCACCTCTTTAGGTGGTCACAAAGCACCAAGCTGATTTCCCTCTGCTATGCAGTTGCTTCCCACCAGCTATCTATTTTACATTTGGTAGTGTATATATGTCAATGTTACTCTCTCACTTTGTCCCAGCTTACCCTTCCCCACCCCCCGTGTCCTCAAGTCCATTCCCTACTTCTGCTTCTTTACTCCTGTCCTGCCCCTAGGTTCATCAGAACCTTATTTTTCTAGATACTATATATATGTATTAGCATACAGTATTTGTCTTTCTCTTTCTGACTTCACTCTGTATGACAGATTCTAGGTCCATCCACCTCACAACAAATAGTTCAATTTCGTTTCTTTTCTGGCTAATATTCCATTGTATATATGTGCCACTTCTTCTTTTTCCATTCATCTGTAGATGGACACTTAGGTTGCTTCCATGTCCTGGCTATTGTAACTAGTGCTGCAATGAACATTGTGGTACATGATTCTTTTTGAATTATGGTTTTCTCAGGGTATATGCCCAGTAGTGGGATTGCTGGGTCAGATGGTAGTTCTATTTTTAGTTTTTTAAGGAACCTCCATACTGTTCTCCCTAGTGGCTGTATCAATTTACATTCCCACCAACAGTGCAAGAGGGTTACCTTTTCTCCACTCCCTCCCCAGCATTTATTGTTTGTAGATTTTTGATGATGGCCATTCTGACTGGTGTGAGGTGATGCCTCATTGCAGTTTTGGTTTGCATTTCTCCAATGATTAATGATGTTGAGCATCCTTTCATGTATTTGTTGGCAATTGTTATATCTTCTTTGAAGAAATGTCTACTGAGGTTTTCTGCCCATTTTTGGATGGGGTTGTTTGTATTTTTGATATTGAGCTGCATGAGCTGCTTGTATATATTGAAGATTAATCCTTTGTCAGTTGCTTCGTTTGCAAATATTTTCTCCCATTCTGAGGGTTGTCTTTTCATCTTGTTTATGGTTTACTTTGCTGTGTATAAGCTTTTGTTTCATTAGGTCCCATTTGTTCATTTTAGTTTTTCTGGGTTTTTATGATAAATGGGTGTTGAATTTTGTCAAAAGCTTTTTCTGCATCTATTGAGATTATCATATGGTTTTTATCCTTCTGTTTGTTAATATGGTATATCACATTGATTGATTTGCGTATATTGAAGAATCCTTGCATTCCTGGGATAAACTTCACTTGATCATGATGTATGATCTTTTTACTGTACTGTTGGATTCTGTTTGCTAGAGTTTTGTTGAGGAATTTTTCATCTATGTTCTTCAGTGATATTGGTCTGTAGGTTTCTTTTCTTGTGACATCTTTGTCTGGGTTTGGTATCAGGGTGATGGTAGCCTTGTAGAGTGAGTTTGGGAGTGTTCCTCCCTCTGCTATATTTTGGAAGTGTTGAGAAGGATAGGTGTTATCTCTTCTCTAAATGTTTGATAGAATTCGCCTGTGAAGCCATCTGGTCCTGGGTTTTTTTTGTTGGAAGATTTTTAATCACAGTTTCAATTTCAGTGCTTGTGATTAGTCTGTTTATATTTTCTATTTCTTCTTGGTTCAGTCTCAGAAGGTTGTGCTTTTCTAAGAATTTATCCATTTCTTCCACGTTGTTCATTATATTTGCATTTTGTTGCTTGTAGTAATCCTTCATTGAGCTTAGTGTATGGTACTCAGGGATGCCATAGATGTTATACTTTTTGTTTATAATCTGTACGAATGTTAATATTAAGGATTCTTCCTAAATAATTCTTAGGACTCTTTATTGGGTTCATGATATTTTAAAAATCTTGTTTTTTGGAAAGAAGAGTTATTGAATTTTTCCTGTTATAAAGTTTTATGGCCCATTTTTGAAAATGAAAACATATCCTTTTTGAACCATAGTAGAATGGAAGACTTTTTAAGCTAAATTACCTGTGATTCTGTGTTATTGTTTTTTTCCTGCAAATTAGTTTTTGGCCTGAATTTTAAAATAATTATTCTACTATAAAAGCAGCTACATAAATATTACTGTTTTTTTAAAAAAGAAACTTTGTATTAAAATACAAAGTTTTCCAAATTTTCTAAGATTATTATATTAATTCAATATTAGTTTCATGTCCTGGATTATGTATAGTTTCCATTGTATAACTTAATACTTTTATTTTGCATGTTTTATTATTTATTAATTAGCTTTTAAACTTCATAAGCACTAACATTTCTTTAAGAGAAAATTAAAATACATTTTAAACAACACAAATTTTTAAAAGTTATTTATGATAAAAATGAGTAAAGCAAAGTTTTGCAAAATGAACACAAAGTCTACATTTCTAAAATCAATTGTTTGAGAAAAATTACTCAATTCTACTCTAATGAATAATAGGTAACAGAAAATAAGATAGGTTTTCTGTTATTCTTACCACTCAGATGTTTATTATTTTCTTTTAATTTATTATCTAGTTCTACAAAAGAATCACATTATTCAATAGTTTTCATTATCAAAAGAATCGCCACTCTGCAGAGTAAAGTGACAGACAATAGATTTCTCAAGATGACAATTTACACTATGAGAGCAGAAATGAACTATGAATGTTCAAATGTGAACCTGTGCATACTGTTTATAAACACTTGGGCACACACAATGAATGAATAACAACAGTCTTGATTTGTTATGCAAGAAAAACCTTGTAAGCAGGAACATATTTATTCAGATACATTTACATGTAAGTATGTAGTATAAGTATGTAAGTAGGTGAGGGGAAGTTTACCATAGTATGGAAGTGATATGATTCACCAGTTTTTTCACTGTTGTTTAAGGAAAACATTTAAAGTTGTAACCATGCAGTGTGTGTAATGAATTCATAGCTTAATTAGGTATCATCAAATAAGAAAGAAGCCAGGAACACTTTGCTTTTATAGTAAAGAAAAACAGTGGCATGACTGAGAACTGTTTATATTATTTTCTATTCCATGTTATATATGGGGTGCTTTAGTTTCAAAAGCTCCAGGTTTCTGAAATTTCCTTCCGAAGCTCCTTCTGAAACTCTCCTCTTTTTTTTTTTTTTTTTTTTTTGGCTGCGTCGCCTTGTGGGATCTTAGTTCCCTGACTAGAGGTTGAACCTGGGGCCCTGGCAGTGGGAGCACAGAGTCCCAACCACTGGATTGACAGGGAATTCCCTTTCCTCCTTTTGACTAGGAGATGGTGTTGAATTTGAAGGTAAGAGGAGCTTATTAAGTGAGCTATACTATTTCCTAAAATATATCTTTGGTTTTGGTTTCAGTTAGTCTCCAGTAAATATACTTCCTTTTCTGCTTTAAGTTCCATTGAAATCACATTCAAATTAGAAAAGCTAAACATTAATGATTTTAGTACTCTGTGAAAATTATTTGGGTAAAAATATAAATTCAAATGATCTGGTGGGAGAAGGAAAGATAATGTATCCTACTGCGTTCATTTCAACCCCTTCCAGTGAAATACTTAATGAAATATATTAGTAAGGGTTCTCCAGAGAAACAGAACCAATAGGAGACAGATAGACAGATAGATAGATATAGATAAAGGTATAGATATAGATATAGATATAGATAAGCAGAGATTTATTGTAGGAATTGGCCCATATGGTTATAGAGGCTGATAATTCCCATGATCTATAAACTGGAGAGCCAGGAAAGCTGGTGATGTAATTCAGTCAGAGACTGAAAGCTTGAGAACCAGCAGCACCAATGTCAAGGGTAGAAATGGTTGTCTTAGTTCAAGCAGAGAGATCAAATTCACCCTTCCTCCATTTTGTTCTACTCAGTCTCTCAGTGGATTGGATGAAGCCCTCTCGCTTTGGTGAGGTCAGCCTTCTCTATTCAGTTCACTGATTCAAATGCTAATCTTTCATAGACACCCACACAGACACACCCAGCGAAAATGTTTTACCAGCTATCTGGGCATCACTTAGCCCAGCCAAGATGACACATAAAATTAACCATCACACCAAATAAAATTCTATAAAATTCTGAAAAAAATTAAAACGCAGTTTTGATTAAATACAGTTACAAAGAAGCATGCTAGATTTGTATGAGGAATTGGGAAAGTTGATAGTCAAAACAAAACCTTGAGAATCCAAATAAAGCTAAATTCCTTGGTTGCTTTTTTATCTCATAATTACACATGAAGATGATTTCTCCATGACTTGCAACCTCTGAGAGTTTCAGTGAGACATCAGGTATATGCATATGCTACTTTATGAAGTGCATCATAACCCAGTAACATAGTCCTTTCTTGTGTGTCATTTCACAGGCAAGTGTGGCTTTTTCCAATTCAAGTGTAGTTGATACTTTTGGCTTTGGGTTTGATTTTAACTTGCAAATTAATATTTTTCCCCTGTTTTATCCAAGCTCGGTTAGTAGCTTCTAGTACATAGCAAATGTCTTTTGATTTCCTCTTTTTCTATTTTTTCTGGACACGAGAAACAAAAGGAAAAATAGGGAAGAGGACAAACAACTGTTGGGATCCCACTGCTGTGCTCTTCTGGTTTCTTTACTTTGACCCTTGACCTGGCTTAGCGATGGAAAACTCTCACTATGTAGAGTGGGACAGTCCTTGTTTATGCCTCATTTACTTTCAAAGAATCTGAGATTGGATGATATATTCTATGACCACTTTACCTATGGATAGAACCTGTGCCCAGGAAATTTCTCGAATTCTTGCTAAATGGATGAAGAGTAAGTGTCTTTTCTGTGTTTTGTAGTCCATCTTTTTCCAACTTCAGATTGAAAACCATCAGGAGGTTATAAAATCAAGTTAATGGGCTATAATTAGATATTTATTTATTTATTTATTTATTATTAATTTCATAATATACAGTTAGAGAAGCTAGAAGCAAAGGTTTGGATTATTGTATCCAACTACTGAACAGCCAGAATAAGTGTTTTATAATCCTTATCTGACTCAATGACCCTATATTTTTTCTACATTTTAGACCTTAGTATTGGATAAAGATTTAAATGTTGCTACTGTGGAAAAAGAGGTAATTATATTACAAAGTGTTCTGGATATTTACCAAGAAGTGGAGAATTTAGTAACTGAAAATTATCTCTCTAAGAACTTTCCTAACATTATTGTTTATCTGACATCTTAGTCCTTCTTCTGGAATTGCCCTAGGCTGAAATACGTTGGCTTGAACAATGTTACACCCACTCCCTGGGCAGCCTATATCCAATGATAGGCTAATAAAGGGGTACGGAGTTCTACCTATCTTATCTCAATTGCAACAATTTTCAAGATACATTCCAACTCCTTGTAGGATTAATTGGAATTATATCCCAATTCAATTGCCCTATTCCCAATTCTGTTTCTCTAGAAATATTTTCAAATAAACCTCTTGTATGCAGATCTCAGAGTTTGTTTCTCGAGCATCTAGAACAGAGTAGTTCTTTTTTTTTTTCCCCATGATTAGTGTGAAATATGCCTTAGAAGGACAAGAAGAAGTAGAAAATCAAACAGGCAAATGTCATTCCTATGATTTGAATTCAGTATCTTTTAGAGGACTTCAAGCCTTTTAAAATTTATTCATCAGATCTTTAATGATGATATGCAAGGTGCCTCACTAGACTTTGGAGAATGTACTAACTGATACCACATTAAATTCATGTCCACAGCTTAAATGGACCATTGGTTCACCTTGCAATTATAGTATATTACAATATATTTTACTAGTCTACTCATTCCTCTAGTTTCTTAGACTATTTCACATGGTCTCTTCTGTCATCACATTTGACCAATAAGGGGATTCCTACCTTCAAAACATATACAGAATCCTACTAATTCTAACTATCACTACTTTTACCAACAAGGTTTTAGCTATCATCACCTCTCATCTGAATTATTACAATCCCAAATATAGTCTATTCTCAAAAAAGTAAGCAGATCTTGTAGCACTTCTTTTTAAGTAATTGTATATGTTTCTCATTGTTGCTGTAAATTACCATAAACTTAAACAAGTGGCTTAAAACAACGCAGATGTACTATCTTACAGTCTGAAGGTCAGAGTCTAAAATGGGTTGGCAAGACTTCATTCTTCTGGATTCTCTAGGGATGAAACTATTTCCTTGTCTTTTCTGGCTTCCAGAGGTCAGCACATTCTTTGGCTCTTGTCCCCGTTATCCAACTTTTGCTACCATCATCACACCTCCTTAGTTGACTTTGAGCCCCCTGTACCTCTCTTATAAGAACTCTTACAGGGCTTCCCTGGTGGTGCAGTGGTTGAGAGTCTGCCTGCCGATGCAGGGGACATGGGTTCGTGCCCTGGTCCGGGATGATCCCACACGCCGCGGAGCGGCTAGACCCGTGAGTCATGGCTGCTGTGCCTGCGTGTCCGGAGCCTGTGCTCCACAACGGGAGAGGCCACAGCAGTGAGAGGCCTGCGTACCGCAAAAAAAAAGAAAAAAAAAGAACTCTTACGATTGCATTTAACCTACTTGGGTAAACTCCCCATTTCAAGACCCTTAACTTAAACACATCTGTAATGTCCCTTTTGACATGTAAGGAAATATATTCAAAGTTTTCAGTGATCGGGAATGACATCTTTGGGGGGGGTCATTATTCTACCTACCACAAACGTTATATTACTTATGCTCTTCTTCCACACCTTCACCAACCCCTTATTTATTTCCAATATATTTACTACATATGTTGCGATCCTCTATACAGTAAACTCTAGCAGGGGAGGGATTTTTGTCTCATTTTGGCCCTCAGTGAATTCCAAGGATCTGGAACCATGCTGGAAACATAGCAGTGCTTGTATTTATTACATTATAATGCCTTATTTGAAATACTCAAATCTTAGTGGTTTAATAAAGCAGAAGTTTACTTTTTGCTCATGCAGCAATTCCTACAAATGTGCTTATGCATGGGTTAATGTGGTACCCTGCTCTGCACAGTGAGTTTTAGCTGCACCAGCTGAAGTCCATGGCCATTTCCATTCTTGATATAAAGAATAGAGACTCTGTATAATTGTAAAACATATTTTTATAGTCTCAGAATAAAAGTGGCATTTTTCACTTTATGTCATATGTGATTGACCAGAACTAGCCACATGACCCTGATTGATTTCAAATAAGCTACAAAATGTATTTTTCTGCTAGCCCAGATAGGAGAGAATAACTAGATATTGTGAACACAAGAACACTGTATAAATATTTGTTAAATGTTGAATGTGATGAGAATAGGGAACAGTAAAAAGAATACATACTGTTATGCCACAAAAATTCTTCTTCCCTAGACAGACAAATCCCAAACACATAAGTCAACCTCCTGTTTCTCAAACTGGAATTTAGGGAGCTTGGGAGCATAAGATAATATTTCTTAGATATTACAAGATTTGTCTTAAGATTGCAGTGGGTTTTTGAGTCCTAATCCATAATGTATTGATGTCTGATTCAGTATAAAACTGGCTTTTAAAATTCAAATCCCCAGGAAATGCATTATACTCTAAACTTTGTATGAGCACCTAGTTTTAAAAAGTGCAGACAGAATGAGAAGGAAAATTGAGCAATTAATCATTATGGGCAGTGAATTTCCAGTCTACACAACTTAGGACTCAAGGTTCAGAAGTGATATGTAAATTTTATCTAGAATGAGCTTTATTTAGTTTAAATTCACCAGAGATGAACTTTCATTTTTGCACTTTACCTACTTCCGGAGGTAACAGCCTACAGGCATCCCATCATTAACTATTAATGATACTTTCTTATACATTTGCTATAGATTTCAGTTCTCTCAATTGTCTCAAATAAAATCCATAGTCATTACTTTCTGTCCCTCTTTGTTGCAAGCGTCTATCTACTGTTTTCCAAATATAAGACTTGAAAGGACTTTTAAGGTCATGTAAAGCATTGATTCTTGCCTAGAAAGTATTTAGTATTCAATGAGTACCACCACCATCACTATCAAAACAAATTGTTCAAATTTCATATCTAGGAGTCAGAAAACTAGGATGAGACAGCAAGTGAATGATTCTCACATCCCAGCTATTTTTGCTAAGCCAAATCTAATTTCTACTTACTCTGTCAAGTTAGTGTAATAGATATCAATCTGTTTATTGCTTTTATAGTGCCTTATACTCCAGATAAAAGTTTAAGTAAAATTGACCTATACATATTTAATTCAGTTCAGTCTTACATTTCCCATAAATACATTTCTTTCTTATTTTCTAGGATAATTGAAGCTATTCTCTACTTTCCAGATCCAAACCACTTCCTATACTCTTCTATATTCAGTCTGTGTTTCTAAATCAAATCTTCTTGGGGCATCATCTCCCATCTTTCATCTCCTCTAAGACATCCCCTCACATGATAAGATTAAGTGTCATGAGAAAAGAAAATGGTCATTAATGCAACTAGGCTGAGATGGATTTTAGCATATATTCTGTCTTAGAAAAGAAATCTGGCTTTCAATTTGAAAAGATAAGACAAACATTTGACATGATGCCCAATGTGGTTGTGGAGTAAACTCTCAACACAGGTAAAATTCTTGTTATATTTCCAGGTACTGAAGGCAGCAACAATTCATATCAATTTAATCTATGTCACTTTGAGTTATAAATGTAAATATGTACACATATATGTTTATGACTGAAGAATCACAGAAATCAAATAAACACATATGCTTAAAATTTTATCTTGATTATTGAAATTTAATAGCACAAACTAATTAGAATATATTTTATATGTATACATATATTTGTAATTATCAATTTTTATAAATAAACATGGTAAAAATATATAATATAAGTGACTTAAATTGTATATTTGTGAGTACTCATTTTTAACATGAAATATAAGGAGAAGAAAATGGAAAAATATCATTAACTCACTTACAATGCTTAACAATCAAGTTGGCATGTTAAAAGAATGCCGATAGTATTTCTTCTCTAAATTCATATAAAAGACATAATTTACCTCAATTATATTTATGTCTTCAATAGATTCAATTAAGAAACTCATCACCAAAGCAATTTATCTTTAACAATTTTCAACTGCTATCTCTGCTGTTCTAGGGATTTCTCCCAAAATTAGTCAAAAATAAGTCAATAACTAAGACCTGAAATCTGTGTACCTAAACACCAAAATAAGTAAGTACAATTGCTTTTCTTTTAACAATAGAAAAATGTAGTGAAATATGATAAATTGATGTCCCTATATATAATATATGTTGGTGTACATAAACCTTGTCAATTATTAGATATTCCTTGATGAGAGTTTTAATATATTCTTACTAACTCTGGGAAGATGAATCTCTTTACTTTAGATTATACTGGAAAATTTCCTCCTTCATATTATTGGATCAGTGGTTCCATAGCTCCACATCAAACCTTCTTTTTTCCTTTTTCCCTTTTCTCACAACCATTTCTCTATAAATCCATTAAATCTGTAGCAAAGCTGAATTTCATCAATCTTCTATTTCTCCTGAACTAGACTGACATGAAAGCCAAGACTGTCTGGAAACATAAGGTGTTTCTTACAATGAGTTTCAGTTATAAAGTGATCAGTATTAATTTTTTATATAATATATCATACTCAATATTTCACATTTATGAACAAATCACTTGAAATTATTTAAAACATGTATTTACCATTCCTCTTGCCCTTCTATTTATTGATACAAAAATTCATATATTCAAAATGCAAGTGCTAAGAAATACGGCTATTCTATTATTCATGCTTTATATACAAGTAACCTCTCAAATTTCAGCTACATGGCATGAATGCTTTCATATTTTAATGTAATCTAGAATATGGAGTCTCATTTTAGTAATCTTGATTTATCATTTGGCCTTAAATATGGTCCACAGAGAAATGCAAGGAGACTGGAATTTATTATGAAAGAATACTTGATATCCTTGGTAAGTCAATGTCTTAAAGCCATGTATTATCTTTCATCATTATCCAGAATGATACATGGTGCTCACATCCTCCCATTTATGCACTATTTTTAGTGTTGCACAAGTTAATGACTGCTTTCATTTCTGTCTCATCAATAAAAAGTGCTCTAGAGATTCTCAGGAAACCAAGAAATCATCTTTAGGCCATAATTCATAGCTCTGTACTCTTTCTGAAGTATAATTCATGTTTCTTTATGTATGTATTCTTTCCATTCTGATGTTCCAGGCTGTGGTTAGTACTTTTGTTTAAGTTCCACCAAGGTGGACCCTGGCCACTAAGTTTTATTTCATGGTCTTAACCCCATGGAAACCGAGAAGAGCAAAGCTTTAAATCGAGAAATCACTCTTCCTTTTAAATTGAAATGACTGAATTTTGTTTCTCTCATTCTGTAAGAAATACTGATATGCTGACTGAAGCAGTGATCTCCTAGAAATTGAACTGACCATATGTGGAGCAGACAGATTGCATTATGGGTCCTCAACTCTTCAGTCGCTCCAAAGCATTGAGTTGCACTTCTCTTTTGTGAAAGTAATTGAAGATAACTGCATTTTTATAGTTCATGCTACCATTAGAAATAAACTACAGACAGATACAGGGGGCTTTTTTAAAGTATTTGAATTGTTATTCTATAAACAATTCAGAACAGCAGCATATTAGACATGAATCAGTAAATAGAAGTAGAATGTTCTTCTCTACAAATTCTGAGGAAGTGATATTTGATGGAAAAGAATGTTTCAGGTCTAAAAAGTTTATTTATTTGTTTATCTGACCTTGAATCAAATTTTACAATCAAAAGGTTATACACTTGAAATGTGTGATTTTGGCTGCTTAAAAATTGTCTTTAAGTGTATTTTATATCATGAGGGAGGGGAAAATCTCCCATTCTATCTTTTTGAGGTCTTGTGGCTGGACTAATAATAAAATTGACACAAGACAGAGTAAGAGGAGAAAAAGAAATCAATTTTAATCATGTGCAAACAGGTCTCATGGGAATAGGACCTATGGCCAAAGCAGGCAGCTTTTATACTTTTTAGATAAAGGAACAGTAAATTTGTGAGGAATTCACAGGACAAAGTAACCCAGGTTTGGGGTGCTCAGAGACAAATCTAAACTGAGTTTGGGCTTAGGTAGTAAATTAAAGTAACAAGGTTTGTTTAAACAGACTTCTTGGTCTGAATTAATCTCTAGCGATAAAGGTATCCTACCCCCAGATGCAGGGAGTGCACCTTTCACATGAGAGGCTTATTTCCTGTTTTCAAGGAGGCAGAATGGAGGTTCATAGTGTCTCTTTTCCCTTGTCTGTTTCTTAAATAACTTTAATTCAAAATAATCAATATGCCATTGAGGCTCATTTTGGGTCCCAAAAATATCAATGATCTCACCTTTTAGCACAAGGTGCTATGAGAAGTAGATGTTAATCCTGGTTCTGTGGATAAAACCCAGGTTCTGAAACATCAAATTCTGTTTTAAAAATTTTTATTTTTTATTTATTTTTATTGAAGTATAGTTGATTTATAATATCATGTTAGTTTCAGGTGTACAGCACAGTGACATATATATGTATGTATATATATCTTTTCCAGGTTCTTTTCCCAATATTATTACAAAATACTGAGTATAATTCCTTGTGCTGTACAATAGGCCCTTGTTGATCATTTTATATACAGTGTGTGTATATGTTAATCCCAAATTCCTAATTTTGGCATCTACTAAGTGTGGTTTGGAAAGAATATTTGTAGAGGAGAAACTCCATGAAATGTAAAAAACCTATAAAATTGAAAACTAACATATAGTGAATATAGGCTACTTGCTATTTTTTTTTTTCGGTTGAGGATACAAGCTCAGAAAACTTATGCAAACTGTCCCAGGAAAGGTAATATTTGAGTCGAGTCTTGAGCCATGATATAAAACTACACCCACCTGACCTCAGAGACAAATCTCATACCTCTTATACCATACTGCCTGTCATGTTTTTTTATTTTTTTACATCTTTATTGGAGTATAATTGCTTTACAATGGTGTGTTAGTTTCTGCTTTATAACAAAGTGAATCAGTTATACATATACATATGTTCCCATATGTCTTCCCTCTTGCATCTCCCTCCCTCCTACCCTCCCTATCCCACCCCTCCAGGAGGTCACAAAGCACCGAGCTGATCTCCCTGTGCTATGCAGCTGCTTCCCACTAGCTATCTACCTTACGTTTGGTAGTGTATATATGTCCATGCCTCTCTCTCACTTTGTCACAGCTTACCCTTCCCCCTCCCCATATCCTCAAGTCCATTCTCTAGTAGGTCTGTGTCTTTATTCTTGTCTTACCGCTAGGTTCTTCATGACATTTTTTTTTCTTAAATTCCATATATATGTATTAGCATACGGTATTTGTCTTTCTCTTTCTGACTTACTTCACTCTGTATGACAGACTCTAGGTCTATCCACCTCATTAAAAATAGCTCAATTTCATTTCTTTTTATGGCTGAGTAATATTCCATTGTATATATGTGCCACATCTTCTTTATCCATTCATCTGATGATGGACACTTAGGTTGTTTCCATCTCTGGGCTATTGTAAATAGAGCTGCAATGAACATTTACAAATAGAACTACCATATGACCCAGCAGTCCCACTACTAGGCATATGCCTGCCATCTTGAACATGCGTTTTTATTAGCGAAGACTAGTTCCATAGGCATTATCCTAGTGTGACATGATACCCTCATCTAAAGAACACTGTCAAATGTCAATGCAATATATCCTTTTTTGTTTTAGGAATATTTAAGAATTGTTAAATTGTGTATTCAGCCAAATATAAATAGGGAAAATATATAAATTAAATTAGAAATTATTGTTCAAAATCAGTAAGTAAGGAGTTCATTTTAATCACTAATTAGCATCTAACTTAAATCTATAAAGTGTGAAATGTGAAATAAAATGAAGTCACTTATGTCAAGGGATTTTAAAATTGAGCCCAGAAGTCATTAAGGAGGTGGACCTTATACACATCCTCGCTGGGTGGAACCATGAACTTTTGAACTGGGCCAAACCACAGATATTCAAAGGATTCTCCAAGAACACCTGTGACTTATTGTACTAATGGACTTTTCCTTCCTTTAGTGATATCCTTAATTATGTTTATGTGATATTAGCCTTTATGTGATAGCTCTCAATTATGTTTAGTCAAGACTTGCTTCTACCTCCAACTCCAGTTAAAATTCTTGTAATGCAAACCTCCCTTCTTTGCCTTTAAAACCTTCCTTGGACAGACCTCTTGTTTGTAAAGACTTTAGTCTCTTAGACCTTCCCTGAGTTCCAAAGAGTATATTCAAACAGTTGCTGACTAGGGAAATGAGGGAACACAGAAACAAAAGAAAAGTGAGCCCAACATAATCTTTTCCATGATTGTCAGCTTAAACTAATTGTCTTGACTTATGACCCCAGACTGTCCAGATGATGTTCTGTGGGTTCAACCAGCTCCACCATGTGGATTTGAAATTAATGACACTGGGAGAGTGAATTAAGAGCTGAAACCCCTAACCATCCTGAAGGCTCTAAGCAAATAATAAAATGCCCCAACCATTGCTTTTGCTCTCTCCTACAAAACAGTTAAGGAATCACAAGACCATGATTTACTAGTTTGCACTGCAGGTACACATAAATCAATCACAATCACCAGTGACACATCGAGTCACAATACGGTGCCAAGAAGTTTACAACTGAGATTTTATCAGGAATCTGAAGTCAAAAAGACTACCTTGCACACCTACCTTTTTTGCCTTTAAAAACTTTGTGCCCTGCTGATCCGACAAGATGTATTTGAAATGAGTCTAGGTCTCCCATCTTCCAGGTTGACACCTCCTCGACTAATAAATGTTTCTCTGCTCCAAACTTAAAAGTTTTGGTTTGTTTGGCTTCACTGTGCGTCGGGCACGTGAACTTGGGTCCAACAACATTCTGAAACCACCAGCCAACTCAGTGGACTTCCTTATGAAGAATGTTAAATTAGTATAATTAAACTCAGTAAATTCATCAGTAAAATAGTACAGATCTATTATGAAAAGAATCAGTAAAGAGGTTGGAGCAGTGTGTCTGTATATACTGGCCTGCTCCCAAATCTTGGGAAAGCTATCAACCTCAGATGTATTCTGCTTCACTTCCTAGTTAACTTTAATCTTAATTCTCCAGTTGGTTCAGAAGTCCAGTTGGGTTCTGGAGTCTTCTTTAAATGAGAAACATGAATCCAAGAATCAACACTTTTAAGCTTTGCAGCACAAGAATTAGTTAAGAGTACCTGACATGGTCCTTTCCATCTAGGTTGTAAAGAATCTTTTTGAAGATGTCATTTCCAGTAGACAAAATTACCTCGTGTAGATTGTGATGTTTGTGGTCTTCCTCTCCTGGGAACACACTGTGGAAAGATCGTCCTACCAGGGTATGGTTTTTTTGTCTAAGGCTCTGATTAGTTCTTTGCAATATTGAAGCTTGTCTCCTTTAATTAGTTTAGTATCAAGAGCAGAGAGAGCCAAATGCAGAGGTCTGCCAATGGTGATTTCAAATGGTGACTTACTGTGTTTCCCAAAGAAAGCAGCTCTCAGATTCAAAAGGACCAGAGGAAGTGCCTTAGGACAAGTCAATTTTAAGGATAAATTCTGCCAATTGAATCTTAATAATACTGTTGTTCTTTCTACCAGTCCTGAGGACTAGGGGTGATAGGCACAATAAAAATATTATAGAATAGGCCAAACCTCACAGATCTGCTTCATAACATGGCCAGTAACAATTTTGTAACTGCCAAAGTGTTAGGTAGTTAGTTAGACATTAGCAGCAAGGAGATGACAGGGGCAAAAAGACAGAGGAAGTGGTCAAGTTATGCCCCAACCAACTGGGGATCCTCCTCTGACCCCACCCAGAACTGTGAAATTATGGTCGGGTGGTGGGCAACTTTTTCCTGATAAAGAGGGAGCATAGTAACATGAGGGAACGTCCCCGGGCTGAGCATGCCCAGACTAGACAGACGTATAACCTAGAGTAAACCCAAACTCACGATACCATCATTATAATAAAATCTGCAAGTGGTTTTGCTCGCCCTGCCCCACCCCCACCCCGTGGGCTATTCTTAGCAAATCAAGGGTAAGGGCATGCGCAATAATGAACTTGTTACATAGCTCGGGACTGTCAATCAAATAATGATCTCCTGTTCCCTCACCCATGATCACACCCCGCGTCCTCCCTGAATGCTCCTTATAAACGAACGCTCCTTCTAAACACCCTTAAGCCTGTACAGGAGCGCTGGTTTCACTTCGCAGAAACAGCCTGCTCTCACCCTGAGAGTGTAACTTTGCTTTAATAAATTTTGCTTTGTGCTTAAGCATGAAGTGGTAGTCTACAATTCTTTGCTTGCTATCACAAGGACGGAGATTGCTGGTCCGGTTCTTCCGTTGACCTCCTCAGCTGAAGCTATTTGACACAATGCACGCCAACCCGGTAAAAAAAAACAGTAGCCCATTGGCAAGGAAATGCTTCAATACAATGAAAACACATACAAATCATAAGAAGAACAAATGTATAGACTTAGGAAGGAAGCAACTGGATAAAATCCATTCCTCAAAGGTCAAAAGGCCCTTTAGGAAGGTTCAAGTGTCCAGGGGTGGTTTGAGTAGTTTTCCCTGGGTTGTATTTAGAACATACAACATAAGTTAATTGTGCCATCTTGGTGGCCTTAGAAATATTACCCCACCAGTTTCGTTTCATGAAACTTATAGGTTTATCTACTGACCAGTGGGTCTTCTGATGACTCATTTCCATCAGGAGTCTTTACCGTGGACTCTGGCAAGACAGGTCTTTTATTTGGGCCATATCATAAGTTGGTTGATGGACTTAAAATACAACTGCTATCAGCTCAGTGAAGCCTCACTTTTTGCTGTACCTTATTGCCATCACTCCCCACCCCTACCCCGCCAACCTCCACTCCAGGGTTAAAGCTAATGTCCTGGTTTGGGCACCTTGGTATTGAATTTGTTCCTCTTTGATTTCTATCTGTCTGGAGATAGATAGGCACAACCCCAACAGTCCCCGCCCCCTTTCTTGGTTCTCCCCTTCCCAAAGGAAAGAGGCAGAGGAAGGTTTTTTCCCTTGAAATTTTAATCACAGAATTATAACACACTCAAAGAGAAACTCACTATCATGAAAAAGCAGTGCCTTGTCAATGGGGTTTCACCTTTATGTGGTGCCTTAAATTGGTCTTTGATTACTGTTGATCAGAGATCAATGATCAATTGTCTTTGATCATTTTCATTAAATTCTGTTTCTGAATATAGTCAAACTTTGCTGTAACAGTTTCAGATTTGGTGGCTTTTAAGGCTGCTGTCCTTGTGGTCTGATCAGCTAAATTATTTCCCTTGGTTTCTTCTGAATTTAATTTTGAATGCCCAGGCACCATAATAGTGTCTAGGACAGATGGAAGTTGGATTGATTCCAACGACTCATTGACTCAACTTCCATTCTTAATCTGGTTTCCTCCTGAGGTCAAGAATCCTCTTTGTTTCTAAAGCATGCCAAAGTCATGCGACCATCCCCAAAGACATAGTGACTATCTGTATAGATGTTCATAGCTCTATCTTCTGCTAAGGTGCAACCTCTAGTTAAAGCATGGAGTTCTGCCTGTTGGCACTGTTGACTACTAAGTTCTGAAGTAGTAGTCAACAGTGGAGCAGTCTCAACTAGTCCAAGGGAGGAGGTGATTGCATACCAGACATGAAATTTTCCTTCTCCACTTTTTAAAAAAAACCATCAGTAAACCATGAAATCTCAGCAATAGCAATAAGAGTTTCTTGTAAGTCAGCTCTAGGGATTAATATCTGATCAGTCACACAGTAATGAGGAGTTATGTCATTAGGTAAAGGAAGAGGGCTTACAGGGGTAAGGTTGTTGTAGTTAGGAAAGGGTTATTTGAGGGGAAGTTAGTAACAAGATTTCATATGACATAAGACTGCTTACAGAAAGGTATTGAGTGTGATAAGAAGTGAGCAAGGCTTCTACTGCATGAGGAACATAGATATTGAATAGAGAGCCCATAACTATTTCTCAGTTGGTTTCATAAAGGCTGCTGCTGATGAAATAGCTCTCACATTTGTGGGAAGACCTCTGGCTATAGGGTCTAATTGCTGCCTGTAGTAGCCAAGGTGGTCAGTGTTGACCTCCATGCCTCTCTTATAAGCACTCCCAAGGCATTCCTCTCCTTTTGGTAAACAAAAAATAAAAGGGAAGCTGGTAATTAGGATGTCCTAAAGCAGGGGTACTGAGAAGTTGCTTTTCAGGTTCTGGAAAGCCACAAAGACATTTTCTTCCCAACCAACAGGATCTGGTCTTTGCTTGATTATTGCCTCCTGTGTTTATTTAGGTTGATAAAAGAGAAACATCTGTGATTTGATATAGCCAATTTGCTGGGTACATAAATCATTTCTGATACAAACTGAAAAGTATAGGATTTTGGCTTACATTTTTTATTTAAGCAAAATATTGCTTAAAGTAGAGATATAAAATAGGAATTATTTTAACCATTGTTGAATGGAAGCTTCCCTAAGAGACCCTATGCTAATTTAATTGATCATCTATAATACTGGTACTCCAAAAGTAAATTCTAGATGATCTTCTGAGATAGAGTAAATAATAAAGGCAGAATCACATCTGTTTGCTCTGGTGCAAATTCAGAGTCATATTTCTTTTCCACCAAAATGACTTTATCTTTAAATAATTTAATATGACTGTTAATACTTGAACAAACAATGCAGGTATTCATTTATTGTTTAGCCAACAGTCTCAAAAGGTGATTTGTTGTCTCCAAAAGTATCTTCCAGAGACCTATTTTTGTCAATAATAGAATAATTTTTCCTTACCTAAAAAACATAACAAAACATTTCACTATTAATTTTTTTCTCCAGAATTTACTCAGGAAACAATTAGCTTCATAGTTTCCTTGAACCTGGTAAAAAAAAACAAATCTTGCTTATAACAATTTTTTATTGCCAATGATCATCTCTCCAAAATTGTAAAAATACTTAGCATTTATATCGAGCTTTACAATTTTCCAAATGCATGTAGAGAGAAGTATGCACTGTTTTAGGATTTTAATAAGGAAACTAAGATAATAAGAGAAACTGAAACTGAGTTATGTGGCAACAAACAAGAAATAAAAAGAAAATTTAAAGAAAATTTTTATCTTTTTTGGTTGAAGAATCAGTTTTCAAATGGTGGCATTATCTTCAAGAAACAGAAGAAATAAAGTAGAATAAAAGTTAAGAAAGTGTGCCCTTGTTTTAAGAGTTTAATGAAGTTTTAAACATTCCCAAAAGTACTAATGAAACATTGATGAAGTGATAGGACAGGATCACATTTTAAGAACTAAATATATTCTTTGTGGAATAATAACTTCATGGTGAATTAACAAAATTAGTGCATTTTCTACAATAACTTTTCTGTGTAGTCCCTAAAGCTTTTGTTTATTAGAATTGTAATTAAATAAACAGCAAAACTCAAAGCATATTTTCATAATATTTTAATTATAACAAAGAAATTGATACACATTTTGCAAAGGAAACATTTAAAATTATAATTAAAGCTGCTTAAAGTGGATAAGTTATAGTAGTCATTCAGATTACTATTTTTAACAAGTATTCGTTTTTATTTGAAGATAGAGTTACTATTAAGGAACTGGTATTTTATTAGATATTTTTATAAATTTGCTCCCATATTAGTTCTTCTGGAAGTTGAATTTCAGTTACTTTTCAATTCATTTTCTAAATTGGTTTTTATAGTTAATTACAGCAACAACATTAGGAAACCATTCGTTCTTATTAGACCCAATTGAAAGATTTGTTTAACAAATTTAATAACTTGTAACAGACTCCACTAACTCTGATATAATTATAAATAATGTTTCAAACTTAAATTCAATAATCTGTAGTTCAAAGTTGCATTGGTAAATGATATATGTTACAGAAACTGAGATTTACATCTGAAAAGCTGAAGTAAAATTCAATGATTATGGTATTCCTGGGCAGCTTTATGAAAAACTAATTTATCTCCCAGGAGAATAAAATACCAATCCAAAGGCAGAGTCATTAAGATCAAGAGATCTAGCATTTTCAGATGCTTTGCAATATTTCTGAATTGTGCTAACATTAGAGAAAACTTAGTAAGATCAGTTCAGCCAGTCTTTTTACTACAAATGTTAATGCTTTACCTGGGCCTCTTAATTCTAGATATTAAAGGCAAATGTTCCAGATTTCCACTTCCGGATATGATGGAGTAGCTGTTAACAAATGAATGTCTTCTGAGAACTAGAAAAGCTGGATAATATAAAACAAAAAACAATCACTGTGAGTTCATTAACAAGTTTCCAGGCCAGCCACAACTTGAGGGGCCAAGATACCAGAGAGAATGATTCCTCAATGAAAAGTGAGTCAATGTTATATGCATTGTTTTGCCCTTAGAATATTATAAAGCACTATAATTTTTAGCTACACCCCATAAATTTTGTGTTGTATTTTCATTAATATTTAGTTTTAAATATTTTCTAATTTCCCTTGAGATTCCTTTTTTTAATAATTAGCTAAATTTTTTGAAATATCTATTTATTTACATATATATTATGAGAAGGTTTATCTTTGTACATACAGCTTTGAAGAATGTAAAATAACTAAGGAAGAGTTACCACAACCTTTGCTACAAAGAGAGACTTTCCTACACATTGCTAGGTGCTCATTTCAGTCAATTGCACTGTTAAAAATTAGTGTGGAAGCCACCTCCACTATCTGTACAAAGAGTACTAAAATACATCCCTATGCTGTGCCCTCCAAGCTCACTTATGGAATGTTCTGCTCCTCCATTGAAGTACTGAGTGCTTGTATCTGAGGCAAAAGGGCCCCATATCTCTACTTCTGCATATCATACTCCTTTGTCTTCACTTGTCCATGGCTGAGAGGGAAAGCCTCCTGAAATTTTGTGCCTTAGGTGCCTTACTTTCCACACCCCATTCCTGGCCCTGCTTAGTCAGTTTGCCAAAAAATCTGTTAGGCATAAAACAAACTATTTGTTTTAGTTTTATTGATATTTTCATTGCCATTGGCTCTCTGGAGTGAAACCTTTCCAAATCAAACTTAATCTTCAGGTAGAACTTGCATATTAACCCCTTATCGAGGTCAGGGTCAGCAGAAATATTCTAGACAAAGAGAACTATCAGATAGGGATAGATATTGTTACCCACTACTTTTACTTCACTCCTTAATGATTTAAAACTATAGACTGTATATATATATACCCCAGGTACTGAGAGTAGAAAAGTAAATGTTCTTAAGGCTACATGATATGTGAACTGGGGCATTAGGAATGACCTTGACAATTGAATCTGGCTTAAGGTCAAATACTCTAAAATCCTATCAACTTTTAATAAATTTTCTCCAACATCCAATCAAATCTCTCTGATTCTGTCAGAAAATATTCATTAATCTAGATATACATTTTTCTTTTTATACAGCAGGTTCTTATTAGTCATCAATTTTATACACATCAGTGTATACATGTCAATCCCAATCTCCCAATTCATCACACCACTCCCCCCACCCCACCACCACTTTCCCCCCTTGGTGTCCATATGTTTGTTCTCCACATCTGTGTCTCAATTTCTGCCCTGCAAACCAGTTCATCTGTACCATTTTTCTAGGTTCCACATATATGTGTTACTATACGATATTTGTTTTTCTCTTTCTAACTTAACTTCATTCTGCATGACAATCTCTAGATCCATCCATGTCTCAACAAATGACCCAATTTCGTTCCTTTTTATGGCCAAGTAATATTCCATTGTATATATGTATCACATCTTCTTTATCCTTTCGTCTGTCGATGGGCATTTAGGTTGCTTCCATGACCTGGATTCTGTAAATAGTGCTGCAATGAACATTGGGGTGCATTTTTTTTTTGAATTTTGGTTTTCTCTGGGTATATGCCTAGTAGTGGGATTGCTGGATCATATGGTAATTCTATTTTTAGTTTTTTAAGGAACCTCCGTACTGTTCTCCATAGTGGCTGTTTCAATTTTCCCACTAACAGTGCAAGAGGGTGCCCTTTTCTCCACACCTTCTCTAGCATTTGTTGTTTGTAGATTTTCTGATGATGTCCATTCTAACTGGTTGTTGAGGTAGGTTCCCTCTATGCCCACTTTCTGGAGAGATTTTATCATATATGGGTGTTGAATTTTGTCAAAAGATTTTTCTGCATCTATTGAGACGATCATATGGTTTTTCCTCTTCAATTTGTTAATATGGTGTATCACACTGATTGATTTGCATATACTGAAAAATCCTTGCATCACTAGGATAAATCCCCCTTGATCATGGTGTATGATCCTTTTAATGTGTTGTTGGATTCTGTTTGCTAGTATTTGGCTGTGGATTTTTGCATCTGTATTCATCAGTGATATTGATCTGTAATTTTCTTTTTTGGTAGTGTCTTTGTCTGGTTTTGATGTCAGGGTGATGGTGGCCTCATAGCATGAGTTTGGGAGTGTTCTTTCCTCTGAAATTTTTGGGAAGAGTTTGAGAAGGATGGGTGATAGATCTTCTCTAAATATTTGATAGAAATCACCTGTGAAGTCATCTGGTCCTGGATTTTTGTTTGTTGGAAGATTTTTAATCACAGTTTCAATTTCATTACTTGTGATTTGTCTGTTCATATTTTCTATTTCTTCCTGGTTCAGTCTTGGAAGTTTATACCTCTCTAAGAATTTGTCCATTTCTTACACGTTGTCCATTTTATTGGCATAAAGTTGCTTGTAGTAGTCTCTTAGGATGCTTTGTATTTCTGCAGTATCTGTTGTAACTTCTCCTTTTTCATTTTCAATTTTATTGATTTGAGTCCTCTCCCTCTTTTTCTTGGTGAGTCTGGCTAATAGTTTATCAATTTTGTTTATCTTCTCAAAGAACCAGCTTTTAGTTTTATTGATCTTGCTATTGTTTCTTTTATTTCTATTTCATTTATTTCTGCTCTGATCTTTATGATTTCTTTCCTTCTGCTAACTTTGGGTTTTGTTTGTTCTTCTTTCTCTAGTTCCTTTAGGTGTAAGGTTAAATTGTTTATTTGAGATTTTTCTTGTTTCTTGAGGTAGGCTTGTATAGCTATTAACTTCCTTCTTAGAACTGCTTTTGCTGCATCCCATAGGTATTGGATCATCGTGTTTTCACTGTCATTTGTCTCTAGGTATGCTTTTATTTCCTCTTTGATTTCTTCAGTGATCTCTTGGTTATTTAGTAACATAGTGTTTAACCTCCATGTGTTCGTTTTTTTTACGTTTTTGTCCATGAAATTCATTTCTAATCTCATAACATTTTGGTCAGAAAAGATGCTTGATATAATTTCAATTTTCTTAAATTTACTGAGGGTTGATTCATGACCCAAGATGTGATCTATCCTGGAGAATGTTCCATGCATGCTTGAGAAGAAGTGTAATCTGCTGTTTTTGGATGGAATGTCTTATAAATATCAATTAAATCTATCTAGTCTATTGTGTCATTTAAAGCTTGTGTTTCCTTATTAATTTTCTGTTTGGATGATCTGTCCATTGGTGTAAGTGAGGTGTTAAATTCCCCCACTAATATTGTGATACTGTCAATTTCCTCTTTTATAGCTGTTAGCAGTTGCCTTATGTATTGAGGTGCTCCTATGTTGGATGCATATATATTTATAATTGTTATATCTTCCTCTTGGATTGATCCCTTGATCATTATGTAGTGTTCTTCCTTGTCTCTTGTAACATTCTTTATTTTATTTATTTTATCTGTTATGAGTATTGCTACTCCAGCTTTCTTTTGATTTCCATTGGCATGGAGTATCTTTTTCCATCCCCTCACTTTCAGTCTGTATGTGCCCCTAAGTCTGAAGTGGATCTCTTGTAGACAGCATATATATGGGTCTTATTTTTGTATCCATTCAGCAAGCCTGTTTCTTTTGGTTGGAGCATTTAATGCATTCACATTTAAGGTACTTATCGATATGTATGTTCCTATGACCATTTTCTTAATTGTTTTGGGTTTGTTTATGTAGATCCTTTTCCTCTCTTTTTTTTCCCACTTAGAGAATTTCCTTTAGCATTTGTTGTAGAGCTGTTTTTTTGATGCTGAATTCTCTTAGCTTTTGCTTGTCTGTAAAGCGTTCGATTTTTCCATCGAATCTGAGTGAGATCCTTGCTGGGTAGAGTAATCTTGTTTGTAGGTTCTTCCCTTTCATCACTTTAAGTATATCATGCCACTCCCTTCTGGCTTGTAGTGTTTCTGCTGAGAAATCAACTGTTAACCTTATGGGAGATTGCTTGTATGTTATTTCTTGCTTTTCCCTTGCTGCTTTCAATAATTTTTCTTTGTCTTTAATTTTTGCCAATTTGATTACTATGTGTCTTGATGTGTTTCTCCTTGGGTTTATCCTGTATGGTTTTCTCTGTGCTTCCTGGACTTGGGTGGCTATTTCCTTTCTCATGTTAGGGAAATTTTCGACTATAATCTCTTCAAATATTTTCTCAGGTCCTTTGTCTCTCTCTTCTCCTTTTGGGATCCCTATAATGCGAATGTTGTTGCGTTTAATGTTGTCCCAGATTTCTCCTAGGCTGTCTTCATTTCTTTTCATTATTTTTTCTTTATTCTGTTCTGTGACAGTGAATTCCACCATTCTTTCTCCCAGGTCACTTACCCGTTCTTCTGCCTCAGTTATTCTGTTATTGATTCCTTCCAGTGCAGTTTTCATTTCAGTTATTGTATTGTTCATCTCTGTTTGTTTGTACTTTAATTCTTCTAGGTCTTTGTTAAATATCTCTTGCATCTTCTCAATCTTTGCCTCCATTCTTTTTCTGAGGTCCTGGATCATCTTAACTATAATTATACTGAATTCTTTTTCTGGAAGGTTGCCTATCTCCACTTCATTTAGTTGTTTTTCTGGGGTTTTATCTTGTTCCTTCATCTGGAACATAGCCCTCTGCCTTTTCATCTTGTCTATCTTTCAGTGAATGTGGTTTTGTTCCACAGGCTGCAGGATTGTAGTTCTTCTTGCTTCTGCTGTTTACCCTCTCCCTTGAGATTCTTCTTTGACCTATGTGTTATTTAGAAATGTGTTGTTGTATTTCTTGATAGGTGCGAATGTCCTTAGTGAAAATTATTGTTATTTCTCAGTATCTACATGTATGTATGTATCTAACTGTTTTCTAATAAATAGATGTTGTTGTGCTTATAATTCAGTGCCCTACTAGTCTGGGGTCACATTTTGACATTTTGTATGATTTAAATAATTTTAAATATATTGAGAATTGTTTTTGTTTTATGACC
The DNA here is from genome assembly GCF_003031525.2 of Neophocaena asiaeorientalis asiaeorientalis. NCBI lineage: Eukaryota > Metazoa > Chordata > Mammalia > Artiodactyla > Phocoenidae > Neophocaena > Neophocaena asiaeorientalis. The sequence continues at coordinate 168,817 of NW_020172824.1, read as the reverse complement.
CAGCATATGTCTATTATAAATATATCATATGAATTTGAAAAGAACGTGTTTTCTGCAGTTGTGGGGTAAAGTGTACTAAAGTAACTATTAGGCCAAAGTGGTTGGTAGCATTATTCAGATATTCTAAGACAAATGACTTTTTTTTTCCTCTAGTCGTTTTATCAATTGCTGAGAGATTTATTCAAACTTAACAGTTGACACATTTTGTCTGTCTACTGTTGATATATCTAACATTTATTTACATAATAAGCTTGAGTATTATGGGTTAAAGGAAAGGAAAGCATAGAAACACAGAGAAATAGTCAAGTTGGTAAATAAAAATATATTGATTAATAGTGATCATGCCTCATAACCTCCAGCACTGAAAGAAATTCTAGAATCCTACATATATAACTCATCCTATGTAAAATTCCTGCAGGTTATAAGTACGATGACAACCATATTTAATAAAAATTAGAAAAGTGAGAGTTTAGGAGATACATTTTGCAATTCAATTTTAGGAGAGATTAAAAAAAGACTAAACATTTTATAGAGCTTTGGTATTGTATTGTTTTACCTCTATTGAAGGAAAAGAAAAAAATGTTAAGGGAAATAAGAAGTTGGTTACTAAAGTCTGTAAATTGGTTCAAGGTTTTGGAGAAACCCCCTTTGGCACTACTATTTCTCTTGAATTATGACAAAGTCAACTATATGATAAAGTTTTTGGTAAATGAGAAATATCTTTTGCTTTGAGAGAAATCGAGCACCTTAAGTTACTCTTGTTCTTTTCACTGTGACTTCTCATAGTACTCAGAACTAACAGAACAGGACTATTTTTAAATTAGTATGTGCCTAACATTTTTATTAACTCATTCATGAAGGAACCAGCAATATGTTGGAGTTGATTCAAAGTGAATTTGGGAAAATGAGTATATATAGCAACTGAAAGAAACTTATAGTAAAATTTTAGGTTAGATGCTAACCTGGTTTAAAAAAAAAGTAGAACTTTTGATGGTCACTAGACACCTTCAGTTTAGGGAAATCAAAATAAATTCTCATTCACATTTATCTCTTCTGTTTAACTTGCTGCCCCATGATGACATCTTTTTTTCTTAGGGAACTGCTGATTCCTGTTAGCTTTGTTAGCTCTCCTATTCCTGGAGTGAAGTCTTTGCAGGGTAGAGAAAAGTCTGGTCTTCTATAAGCTCATGTCTATTCTTAATTTGAACTTTTATTTGAAAGGCTCTGATAAACTATTTCCTAACATGATGTACATATGTCATAATGGCTGTAAATGCTATCCTTGGTAGAATATTTAAAAATTAATAAAATTTTCAACCTTGTTATCTATGTATAAGGTGCTCTGTTTAGCAACAACTATCTTCCTATTTTCAGAAGACTAGAGTAGTATAGATGAGGATGTATTAATTATTACAATTGTATGAATTATTTGTGTGTAAACACACATACACACATATTCACAAACACACATATAAAATTTCTTAATAGCTAAAAATTACAAAACTTGTAGACCTGAGGCTAATTAAATTATATAACCACTATCTATATACAAATTATATAACCACTATCTGTGTATAAATTATATAACCACTATTCCAGTAGGCACATAAATTGGCTTAAATAATGAAAATAATAGTACCAACACTGACTAGGTTTACTGAGTTAAACTATGGAGCTATGCACTGTTACCATTCTCAGATGCATTTTATTTTCAGTAAAGCGTCACACAGGCCCACAATTTATGAAGTTTGATGAACTCCACTTAAAATGAACTCTCCCATCTTGAGTCGTAGTCTAGAAGGTTAATTTTTTGTAATAAATATCATATGTTTTTCATTACCAGAATGGTCTGTAACAGATTTTAAGCTGTCATGATGCAAGATATAATGCAGAAGCTCACATGCCAGGAACTGAAAGTAGAAGAAACCATCTACAGTCATCCTTAGCTCCTTTGCAGGGAAGACTGGTAACAGAAATATCTGCTTTTACCCAACTTTCTTTTAACACATTTTGATCCTGATGATTCCATCCAGTAAAAATCATAGTATTTTCAAAATTACCTTCTAATTTAAACTGATTTTGTGGCTATTTTTATGACGGTAAGCTTCCAACCTATTCTTTTACAGTGTATTCACATCCTAAATAGCAAATCACACTTATATGAATGTTCATAATGATAAACTGCCCAAGGTTATCCTCACTGCTGTCATTGGCAACATATATTATAGAAAGATTTGAAATATTTTGCCCTGTAATCCTCCACAGATATTTATTCAAATAGGGATTTCTCCAGAAGTAAGTAACATCTAGAAAGCAGAAGATATGAGGAACATCATACCCTTGAAATATCATTCAGTATGAGTAAATAGTGTGGCTCTGGACAGCCAAACTACGATTATGGGTTAGAAATTACTGTGAAGCAGATTCAGTTCTAAATTAACAGAATTTACTGGTGATTCAATTATTCAACAACTGTGAAATAAGATGTCTGCAATGGCTGCTGCAGAGAAAGTCCTGCACTGGCTAGTGTCTGCTGTCATTGATGATGCAAAGACAGGATTGAAACCTGAAATTCGGATGAAAGATTTAGGTCTGGTGTTTTTGAGTTGTGTGATCTTCCAGAAGTTTCTTGACAACTCTTAGACATAATGTCCTCAGATAGTAAATGATTACCAATACATGCCTCCCTCCATCAAAGGGATTGTCACATGACAATGATTTACATAAAAGATTATGAAACAAGATTTCATTATTAGACTCTCAAGTTCTACTTCAAATCTTAGACACCAGGCCTCTAAGATGCTTATGTTCAAGTTATAGAGAAAATGCTTTCTACCAACAGATTCTCATGAGTTAACTTAATCTCTCTAATATTGTAAACAATTCATTGACATTTTTATTTGGAGATTTGGAAAAAAGAAGCTCATAGAGATTTTACCATTTGTCCAACATATCTTAGTCAGTGAGTATTTGAACTGGAATTTGAATCTAGTTCTTTTGATGTTAAAGTTCATGTACATTTTCCTATGATGTTTGTTTGCAAAGTAATCCTTCTCAAGTTAAAAATAGAGGACAGAAGAGGGCACATGCTTTTTTGTTAAAGAAAATATGTTTATTTCCCTGAAAAACTTAAGTGATTAGAGATGGGAAACTAAGAGTGAAGTCTAAAATTTCAGAGTGTCTTTATAATAAAGCCATGGTAATGGCAAAACAGCTCTCCTAGGAGCCTACCCATCACTTCTGGGCATCTTAGCACTAATCACAGGTAATTATAGCATTGCAAAATATTGGTGAAGAAATAGAGAAAGTGTAGGATGAATAGCAGTTAATTTCATATTATTAGAGAAAACTAGATTTTTCAGTTATTAGATAGTTCAGTTAATTATGGCACAGAGATAATAAGGTAGATTTATATCAGTGACCTTTGCAAGTAACACAAGGAAGTCAGAATCATTATGTAATTGTGTTTTACTTTTTACCTCAAACAGAATTAACTCCTCTTCACAAACCAATGATATTTAACTCTTTCCAAAACTTAAATCCACATCTAAGTATCTCCGTTTTGCAAATTACTTTACCGATCAAGATTTGTGTAATATGCATATAAAACTGGTGCTTTTAGCAATAATAGAGACATTGAGAACGTTTAATTGGACGTAGATAAGACTGGAACTTGGGAAACCAGTGAAAAATTAACTGTGGGAGTTTACACAGAAGCTAAGGAAGGCTTGAAGCATAGGTAATGAGAATGGAGAGAAGAGAGAATTTAAGAGAGAGAAACAATAGAAATCAGTGATCTATTAGGTCAAAGGTGGGATCAAGTTAATAAGGTTAGGTTAATAAAATAAATATTTTGGTAAAAAAGGAGAATTGTGCCATTTGCAAAAGAGAGAGAGTAGGTTTTAAGAGAAGAAACTTGTATTTTGATGGAGCACGTGTTGATGAAACAATGATATCAGATTTGCATATGGTATATTTGAGATACTTAGGAGAAATCCAGTTAGAAAAAAAAAAAGAATGCGTGTGTGTTCAAGAGCTCAGGAGACAAATATTGACTGGATATATATATATATATATTTTAAAGAGAGCAACTAAACCAGCTTCAAAGTGTTTTAAAATATTAAATGCCTCACTAGAATTAAGGTCTAACCTAATAAATTCTCTATTTTGAATTGATAGGAAACATTTAGTTCTGAGTACTGTGAATTCACTATTAAAATATGATCCAGATGACATTACCTCCTTATATAATATTTGAGAGGTAGATACACATTTTTCTATACTTGTTTCCAAAATATTTTCTCTTCCCTCATTTTATTATATGCTGATTTCATTTTTATATTTTGATATGTTTTTTAAAATTAATAAAAATTAAATTATAAATAAAATATATTTGTATCAAATATTAACCAAAAATAAATATAAGAAGGTAATTCCGAGATTTCTATAGAAAAAAAATATACACACTTTTTAAAAAACAATAGATGAAGAAGACTCTATCTCTGTTCTCAGTGACCTCAAATCATGCACTGGTCTCTTCCCTGCTTTGTACTTATCTATCTTTTGACCTTGGCCACGCTCATGTTATATTTTATCCTGTGGCATAACTGACTACCTAGTGAAAGTGTTCCTAGGAGCTATCTTCAAACAACATCCTATGTGGAAATGTCCATCCCAGGGTCACTTTCTAGGAAACTTGACCTAAAACAGTTATTGTGAAAAGTGGTCATAGGGAGCAGATTCTAAAATGAGATTCTGAAACTGGATTGCCTCTTAGCTGGATGCAAAAGTGAAATATTTCACTAGATGAACTACTGATAACCCCTCAAATGTTGAGGTAGCAAATTGTTAAAATTTCACTGATGGTAAATTGAAAAGGGATGTCATTGGAAGGAAATGCAGCCATGAAGTGCTTGGCCTGCTGAGGATAAAGGAATCTATAATTTAATCAAACTATAGTCAAAGTTATAGTCAACATGTCACAGGATCAGGTGGTAGAGAATTACATGGAATTGTATCTTCAATGTTTATTATCAAGCAGGAGGTAATATAAAATTGTATAAATGAAAATTTATTAATATAGGTGCATTCCCCTGTGACAGCAGAATCTAATACACTGACAAGTCCACCAGGACAGAATGCTATTAAGCTTCTCATTTGGCATTTGGAAGCATATAAATAGTGATGGCCCACACTAAGTGAAGAAGAAATGTTAAAACTGACATAGTAAATGGTGGAAGAAGAGATTAAAAGGATCAGCATACTAGGTGTGCAAGACTGGGTATACTATGTAAGGCAGAAAACTGTCCCACAGGAGGGGGACAAATGATAGGATATGCACTATTAAGATGAGCAACGAAGACGAGGGTTGATGGTAGTACAGAATAGGAAATGTTATTACAGGATTGGACTCCCTGAAAGCAATTGGAATATAGAAATAAAAGATAATAGAAGCCAGGTGTCTGTGTTTAACATTTAATTATAATGAGTTGCAAAGTTTAAGTGGCAGTCAAGGGGACCTGGCTAACTCGCAGAGAGCTATGAAGATGGTTTTAGACACTGTGTTCCTAGGAGCAAAATAGATAAATAGCCAACAAGGGTATTAATCTGTACAACTAAAGGACATCAAGGAAAAATGATTTTATGGCTGTACTATCAAGATCTATTGTCCAATTTTTCTTTGAGCCAATTCTCACAGGTAAACCCATTAACTGAAATCAAGACTGGGTTCCAGTGAGAAAGAGACCCTCAGAATACAATGACAATTGTAAAGTACAATGACTTCCCCAGTTCTATGCCAATTTGACCTATGGCCGTTTACTGAGCTAATTCTAAACAGCTTCACTTTACCATGACTGTGGTTATGAGGGAATAGTCTCCTAAAGGCAGTTCTTCAGGTGGCAAACCCGTGTACCTACTTTTTTGTGTGCAAAGGGAAGTAATGTTAAGTGAACTGGCTAGTTGGTCAGTGGCCAGGAAATTTTAAAACTGGAAGCTAGAGTACATAAAAGTCTTTGGAATAATCATGCAGGTGGGCCTGTGAGAGTGGATACAAAGTGTGAAGAACTTTGTTTTGTATAGCTTTGCCCAGCAGACACCGTCCACACCGTTATTGGAACTAAACACCCAAGTATACAGAATGGCTGAACCAACTGACATCATCCAGTCATTGTGACCAGTGATCTGCTACATGGGCACATGAATAGAGTAGGCACAATGGGAAGGACACTATGCATTGAACCAAATAATGTGGGCTTCCCCTCATCAAAGTTGGACCAACTACTGTTGTTGCATTAAGTCCCACCATTGCTGGATTGCAATGGATTGGTGGGATGTTGATTACATTAGACCTTTCCCATCCTGGAATGGCAGTGATCCATCTTGACCTGAATTGATACATATTCTGGGTATGGTTCTACCTTTCCTATAAAGTGTTTGACTCATCAGGACACAATTCCACATAATATTACATTATAGAAGGTAACCAATCGACTTTATCACATAGGAGAGAAGGATTATATACCTGTACATGGAATCCATTGCCTGTATCACATACTGTAATACCTGGAAGCTGTTGGCCCCTTAGAGTACATGAATTAAAAACCAAGGAGTGAATGTGCAAATGGGCCCAACAGTGACCCACATAGGGAATTTTGCTTCTGTTATACACAATTTTAGGCAATATTAATGTGGAGATCTAGGTTCCCAGAGAAGGATCACTCCTACCATACACAAAGTTAAGTGTCTCATTCAGCTTAAAACTATGGCAAACTACCTACTAACTTCTAGGGTCCTCTTGCCAAGAGATGAGGAGGCAATGGAAAGTATTACCATACTGGCAGGAATAATTAAACCTCATCACCAGGATGAAGTTGGGTAGCTGTTATTCCATGGGAGCAGGAAGGAATACTTTTGAAACACAGGTGATCTGCTTGTGTATCACTTAGTAATTCTCTGCTCAGGGTTAAAGACAAATATGACAAAAGTATTTTTCATTATCTCACAGAGATAATCAATCATATACTTCACAGTTAAAAAAAAAATCCCCATTGGCTTATACAAATACATCCCTTACCCTGTTCTTTACACACACAAAAATGTATATAGGAACACATTGGACAGCAAAAAATAATCTTAACACACTGGGTGAGGATGGGAAAATGTGGGAGAAGAAGCTCTTATGCTCATATGGAAATACTTTTCCTTTTCACAAAAATATTAGTATGTGTGAGACCAGTGAAAGTCTTCCCATTTTGATATCTGAAAAAATCTGGGATAGCAATGGTATTGTGTACCCAAGCAGGGTCCAAACACAATTCAGTGGAGATTCTTGATATGTCTTCTTCTGTGTCAGCACAGAGGACTGACAACGTGTCTGGCAGCTTTACTTAACTCAGTAAGTAGCTGGCTACTCTCTTTGAAATGATGATTGCCTCAGCCAACCTTCTATCAGAGAGCAGTGATTATACTGTCAGGGAATTTGGAGTCAATAGTAGCATGTGGACCATCCAAGACAGAATCTGAAAGCAAGGATATTGCTGGGCCGTGCTGCACTAAGAGTGAGAAAGGATCACTGTCACACTGGGCTAGATGGACTAATGGTATATGGTGGCATCTGGAGAATATTATTTTATATTTTAGTAGTCATATTTTAATGTTGAAATTATATTCCAGCTATTATTCAATTACTGCTGTACAAAATCCTAAAGAAAGTTTTTATTTAAAAGTCAAGAGGACTTTCAAAAAACTTTTCTGAAAGTAAAATAACTTCCAGGTCAGGAAGGTACATCTCTTATATATTCTTGGTGAAATTTACGTAGTGCAACACATTTGCTACATGGATCTTCATAACTCGATTTACACACTTTTTTCAGCTTCACTATTAAAATAAACATTAAAAAAAGAAATTACATTTCAGATCTGGGTTGAATACTAGAAATCGATATTTTTTATTTAATATTTGGACATCTTTGATAATCTTTTGTAATTTCACACTCAAGGGTCCTACCTTCTACTGTCTTGGTTCACTTATAGCAGCATGTGAGAAGAGAAAAATCCTGGCACCTAACAAAAGACCCATCCATGAAGAGGGTGCCTGGACTGAATATGAACTTGTTCAGTCAGCTACTGAGGTAAACCTTAGAAACACTGATAGACCATAAAGGATGAATAAACAACAAAAATAGTTTAGGGTCATAGAAAGATAATTTTGTATAATGGGAAAGAACATGTGCTTTTGAATAAGAAAGAATTAGGTTCAGATCACTTTAAACATGATGTGTATGATGTAGGCAAATTATATAACGTCTCTAATCCTCCTTATGTGGAAAACTGATACTAATCAAACCTCTCTATGGCTTATTGTGAGTATGAAATGAGAAAATGCATGTATGAATGGTTGAGTAGTGCCCAGAAGCAATAAAAATACAGTAAAAGTTACAGTATTATTATATGTCAATATTTCTATTTGAGAATTAAGCCTCTTGGACCCTGCTTTACAACTTGACACTTAAGTGCCCTACCTTGAATTGTCTAAGTTCATTCATAGCAGAATTTGAGGAGGGGGGAAAATGCTGGAAATTAACACAGGACACATATGGACATGTAAACCTCTCCCATTCTAATATTTAATTAGAAGGTGATTCCTGAAAAAGAACATAGTATCATTTGGAATGATCAAAGTGTCTCTATTTAAGGAGACTAATGACAAGGAAATGAGCTTTAAAGCTAGATCCTAGGGTTGTGTTTGTTATTTACCTTTGCTTCCATTTTTAATTAGAAAAGCAATCAAATGGGAAAGGTAGAAACTACTCAACAAAATTGATCTTTGAAATTAATTAGGCATGTGGGAAAAGATAAAAAATGGATCTGTTCCCCACATTATACACAAAAATTAACCCAAACAGATTAAGGACAAATGGCAAAAACAACTTAAAAACTTTTTCTATAAAATATAGGTAAATATATGTTAAACTTTGGAGGAGGGAAAGAGGTCTAGAACAAGACACAAAAATGATAGACTTTAAAAGATGTGTTTCACTAAATTAAATTTAAGAACTTGTTTCATCAAAAGTCACTTTTAGAAAGTGAAAATGGCAAGTTACAAACTAAAGGGATTATATTTAAAATTGTCATGTCAAAAATGTGTAAATAACAAAAATCGGTAAGAAGTGAACAAACTACCCAATACAAAAATGAGCAAGAGACATAAATAAGCATTTTAAGGAAGAGAAACACATACGACCAACAAACATATGAAAAGATATTCAACATCAATGATAATAAAAAAACTCAAGACCATAATGAAGTTCTGTTTACACCTAATTATTTGGGGAAAAAAAACAGAATGTGAGAAAATAGCTATGTGTTGAGGATGTCGGTCACAGGGTCTCTGTGCATTGCTGGTAGTAGTGTAAATTGTTACAACTGCTTTGGAAAACAGACACTTTCTCCGGTACCTGAATATTCCATGCCTAAGTATATATCAACAGCAGAACACATGTACAAGAATATTTATAGGAACAATTCATAAGACTTAGAAACAACTCTACCTCTGATCATCAGGAGAATAGATTAATATACTATAGTATATTCATGCAATGGAATATTTAACAGCAGTCAAAAATTGAACTGCAGCAATGTTTCCAAACATGAATGAATTTTAGGAATGTAATAGAAAGCTTAAAATTAAGCCCCCACATTTTTATAACTTGATGTCCTTTTTTATGATGCTAAAAGCATATTTTATAAATAAATATGTGGACACAAGATTATATAAAGAGGAGAACAAGAAAATGATAAACATAGAATTTAGGATAGTAATTATTTCTGGTGGGGGAAGGAGTTTAAATGGTTTGTGTTGGAACTATATACTTAGGTGTTGTTTATTGTCAAGGTTTTAGCCTTGGTTTGGGGTTTTGAACTCATTAAAAATAACTGATCAACTAATTAATTAGAGCAGACTCTTCATGATCAGTAATTACCATGTACCATGAACTAAAGTAAAACTAAGAAACACCAAGGATAATAAAACCTAAAGAGCAATCAAAGCTTATAGTGAAAAAAAAAATAGTAAAAAGGGTATACAATTAAAACTAAAGAAATTTTAAAAAAGCATTTATAAATTCACAGTGAAGACTGAAGATTTCCCCATACTGTTTGCTCTTCTCTGAATACTCATCACTCCACTCCCGCATCCTGGGTTTAGCACAGAAATGATCACTCTTAATAACTTATTTATAATTCCAGGCAATGTTTATGAATATATGTCTCTACACTGAGACTATATAAAATGTATACATATACACATATAATATATATGAAATCTATATTTTTTATGCAAATGATGATTGCTGAGCCAAAGAATACATGATTTTTATAATTTACAATATGTTCCAAATTGTGCTCCACAACTATTTCATCAACATATAGTCCCAGAAACAATTTATGAGTGTGTTTTCCTCTCAAATACTATCATCAGTATATAAAATTATATGCCATGATATGTAAAACATTTTCCTCATTTAATTTACATTTTTTTTTATTGTGAAAAAAGCATCATCTTAGATGTTTGTAAGTTTATGTACATGTGTTTCTGTGATTTCTCTTTTAACAATAGAGTTTTTCTTTATTTTTAAAGAATTCTTTGTTTTCTATACTTTAATTTTCTATCTAGTAAAGTGTAATAAAATGTAATCAAAATTTGAATCTTTTGTGAGATTTATCATCTTCCTGAATAAGTTGCCATGTTTTAAAATGCTGTCTCCATTCCAAGTTTATCATTTTAAAATTCATGATTTTTCTTCTAATAACTTTCTGGTCCTATTTAGACATTTAAATATTTGATCCATCTGGAATTATTTCTGACACAAGTAGTGAAGTAAAGTTACATGTTATTTTTCTATAAATGTCTGGCTAACTGTCACAATGAATACTCAATTTTCTCCCAAATGATTTGAAATGTCTTCTTTTGCATCTATGGAATTGTCATATACATTTGCTCTCCCAATTATATCTAATTAATATATTTATACCCTCATTGTGTTAGTTTCAGCCTACATTAATTGCTACAACATTGTGTTTGAATAAACAGAAGGATTAATTTTTCCTCCTTACTCTACAGAAATTTTATGAATATTGTCACATATTTCAAAATAATTATTTGCACTATTCTTTTTTTCTACAGGAATTTTATATTATTTTGTTAAAAGTAGGCTGCAAGGAAGGGGTTGTGATTGTCATTGAAATGTCATTTGTGTATAAATGTATGTTCCCTGTATATGAAATATACCATAGAAAGTCTTCATATGAAAGAAAAGTAACAAGTTCCATTTAAATCTTTCAATTTTTCATATTATGCTCCAGAGATCCAAATAATTTTTGTTGAATACTTACCTAGGTTTTTTTGTTATGATTACTGTTAATAGGAAATATTAGCCATTATATTTAACTTATATAAAGCATTTGTTTTGCCTTTCTTGTTTTAAAATTAGTAAATTTGCTAAATTGTTTGTTTCTAGTATAAATTGTTCTCAATTATGATAGGGTTATGTCCTGATAAACCCATTATAAGTTGAAAATATCATAAGTTGAAAATTCATTTAATACACCTAACCTACTGAACATCATGACTTAGCCTAGCCTACTTTAAACGTACTCAGAACACTTACTGTTAGCTTACAGTTGACCAAAATTATCTAACACAAAGCTTATTTTATAATAAAGTGTTGAATATCTCATGTAACCTATTGAATATGTACTGAAAGTAAAAAACAGTTATGGTCATATGGGTACAGAATGGTTGTAAGTGTATTGATTGTTTACCTTCATAGTGATGTGGTTGTGGGGTCACATGACTTACTGGGAGCTGTGGCTTGCTGCCCTGCCCAGCATCACAAGAGATTATGGTACTACATATCGTTGGCCTCAGAAAAGATCAAAATTCAATATCATAGAACAGTTTCTACTGAATGCATATTGCTTTTGTACCATAATAAAGTCCAGAGAAAAATTAAGTTGAACCATCGTTTAAGTTTTCTAAATAATCAATCTTGAAATACAAGAATTTATTTCTTTCCTTCCTCCTATCCAATATTTATAAATCTAACTTTTTCCCACTTGTATAAGTATTCTGAGGCAATGTTAATTTGTTAAATAACAATGGTTATTAACTCACGTTAAAGTTAGTGCTGGTTACATGGCAGAAATAATGTGTATTTTACTATATACAGAGTATCTATCTGATTCTACTTGAATTTTGTCAAAATTTACATTAAACTTTCATTTTCCAATATTTAAAATGGTAAATTACAATAGTGAATTTTCTAGTTTGATTTTTCTTATATTCTTGAAATCAATGCCATTTTACTATTATAATGTGTATTTATATATTTCCTCATTTTATTTTCCAACATTTAATTTTTTGCATTCAAATTCATTAGTGAATTTAGATAATAGTTTTTAAACTGCTAGTTTTATCATGTGAAGCAGTATTAGGGTAGCATCAAAAATGAATTTGGGAAAATTTTCTTCTATTGTGCACTGTGGCATTTTAAGTTGAACCAGAATTTATCTCATTCCTGGAATGATAATTCATTGAAATAATTCACTGACAAAAACTTCTTGTCCTGGTGCTTAAGGAATGTCATGCCTTAAGACTTCTCAATATTTTCACACATAGGGACTGTGAATATTTTATGTCTTTTAAGATAGAGTTTGGAAATGCATGTGTTTCTAAAAAATAGTACATCATAAAATCATTCAAGTTTCTTTGCATAGCATTGAACAAATGATACTTAAATTTACTTTACCTTTATCTATATATATTTACTAATTTTTATAGCTCATTTTCAATGTCCTTGGCTCCTTTTTTTAGAATAGAAACCCTATAGTTTATATATCCTTCTTCTTCAAATGATTGCTTCATTCATTCATCCATCTACCTCCTTGTTTAACAAATCTATTGTCTACTTGCTATGGTTCTATTTTTTGTGCTTCAGATATATCAATAAACAAAGCACACCAAGATCCCTGCCCAGTTAAATTATGCTTTAGCAGGGCTGGGGAGATAAGGGTAAAAACAATAAATAAGTACATAATATAGAACCTTTGAATATAATAATTGTTATGGAAGAAAGAAGAAATAGAGCAGGGAAAGGAAGGTGAATGTGTGAAAGTAGTGTGGGGGAAATGTGCAGCATTGAATAGGATGACAGCATTGGTCTCCCTGAGAAGGCAATGATGAGCAGAAACTGGGAAATAGTGAAGGAGTTGGTCATGCAACCACCTCGGAAAGGGTAGAAGGAAATTCCAGTGTAAGACCCCAAGGGGAAGGCATGATGGAATATCAAGAAAGATCAGAAGGCCAGTGTGTCTAGAACTGTGTGATCAAGGAGAAAAGTAGAAGGGGATTAGGTCAGAGAATTAATGAGATCAAGTGATGTCAGGCTTTGTAAGTCATTCCAAAGATTTTTTTTTTTCCTCTGAGTGAACTGGAGAGCCAATGGAAAGTTTGAAGAGTAATATAATCTGACCTGCTTTTTTTTTTAGAAAGTCCATTTCACATTAATTTTGTGAAGACATGGAAGATTGTGTGTTTGAGAAGTTTTTCTATTGAGAAATATTTTAATTTTCCTTTTGCTTTTGACATTTTATTACTACTTTTAAAGTTTCAGTAATTTGGTTTAAGAACCACACCACTTCTTTACTGCCTGTGATGATTAACTTTTTGTATCAACTTGGCTGAGCCACGGTGCCCAGATATTTAGTCAAGCATTATTCTGAATGTTTCTGTGAACGTACTTTTGGTATGAGATTCACATTCACATTAATGTACTTTGAATAAAGCCAAGGTCCTCCATAATGTAGGTGGGCCACATACAATCAGCTGAAGGCCTAAACAGAACAAGGGCTAACCTCTCCTGATCAAGAAGGAATTTGGCCACATGACTGTCATTGAACAAGAGCTCTTCCCTGACTCTCTAGCCCACCCACCTATCTCATCAGATTTTGGAAACCTCAAGTCAACTGTGAAAGCAAATTTCTTAAAATAAATCTCTCTATGTATTTATATGCTGTGGGTTGGTTCTGTTTATCTGGAAAACCCTCACTAATATACTGCTTTAGGAGCTTTTGAATTAGATAATTTCTAGGTAGTTCAGCAATTTGATTAAGCATTCTGTAAGGAGGGGCAAAGGGAATGATCTGGAGGAGCTAGCAATTCAGAAATGTTGTTTAAAACACTTACTCATCAATTTTGCCTTGGAAAGGCATCTTCCCTTGGTTTTCAGCATTTCTTCTGTCTCTATTCTCTATGAAGTATTTTAGTGAGGTTCCATTTGATGCTTTAGTGTTTGCCATTTTAAATATCTGACCCCCTGACCGTGGTCATTTTTTGCCAAGTCAAAGGTCTTATTTCCCTTACCCTGTCTTGTCACAAAGCCATTTCCCAAAATGAGGTTGGGTAATAGAAAATGAAAATAGCTCATCTCCTGCTGTTTAGTCCCATTTGGGTGCCCTGTACTTCCACAGTAGACTTGAACCTTGCAACTCAAAGTAAGTAATTGTTGAAAGGTTTTTCAATTTCCTTTATCTCTGTGTTGAGGAGTCAGAAAAGCTAACACAGATGCTCTTATAATCATCTTTTGATGTCATTCAAGCTGTCCTGTATTTGGCAGTGATGTATCATAATAGATGTATCATAATATCTGGTTTTGACTTATGTGATTATCCTAGATTCATTGGAAAAGTTGTTAAGTCTTTAAGTTGTTTTTGGTTGGTTTTAGAGAAGGATTAGTCTTTCCTTTGTAAGGTTATCCATGAAACAATTTCACACTGGGATACAGTTCTTGCCTCTAAGTAATAAAATACTTAATTGTCACTTTTCCATAAAAACACCACCAACACTTCTGGAAATTAATTTTTCAGAAATTAACTCATTGAATCTTCAAAATACTTATAAAATATGTTATTACTTCCCTTTACCAGAAAACTGAAGATGATAAAATTAAGTAATGTTACACAGTTATCTGTCATAATCAAGATTTAAAATTGGATATTTAAATTCCAATCCAGTGCTTCTGAACTGAATTCCTCTGTTTACTTGTTTCATGTTCGAAATTGTTAATGCCAAGCTGATCCAGATTTTTCACTGAACCCTCACTGGTAATTCATGAATATCTGAATCCTACATTCATTATGGTAACACTGAGTACCTCCAAGTATTATTTCTGCTCAATGCAATAATAAGAATCACAAACAGTACTTAACACAACAACACAAACAGCATAATAGAGCTCACTAAATTGTTAAAATTACTCTGTTGAAATTATTGCATGGAATTTGTTTTGAGTCCCGGCATTGCTTGTATTTGAAGTATTAGGACATAGTTCATTGCTTAAAATGAAATTCAGAGTATTTGTTATAATTACTCATTGAATTCCTCTTTCTCAACACCACAGATAATACTAAGAAAGGTAGCCAAGATTTTTTAGCACTTACTTTGTACGAGGTATTTTTTCTAAGTGCTTTGAGTACTTTAAGTAATTTAATCTTCAGAAAATATCATGAAATAAATACTGTTATGCCTGTTTTACAAGGAAATTAATTGCAGCATGAGGATATATAAGAAATTGTCCAAAGTCAACAACTGGCAAGAGTTGAAACCAAAATTCCAACTTAAGCAGTCTGGCTCTAAAATGGTGAAATTCATTATATTTTCAGAAAGTAAAGATTAAATTTAAACATAAAACTTTAACAAAAAAGAAACGTATTATAGAAAAGCTGGTATTAATACCTCAAAATAATTTTGCAAGGCATATTTAGGTATAGATATACTTTCAAAAAATTAATTCAAGCTAAGTATAAAAGTGAAGTCATGTTAAGGTAAGTTCCCTCTATGCCTACTTTGTGGAGAGTTTTTATCATAAATGGGTGTTGAATTTTGTTGAAAACTTTTTCTGCATCTAATGAGATGACCATATGGTTTTTCTTCTTCCATTTGTTAATATGGTGTATCACTTTGATTGATTTGTGTATACCAAAGAATCCTTGCATTCCTGGGATAAACCCCACTTGATCATGGTGTATGATCCTTTTAATGGCTGTTGGATTCTGTTTGCTAGTATTTTGTTGAGGATTTTTGCATCTATGTTCATCAGTGATATTGGCCTGTTGTTTCCTTTCTTTGTGACGTCTTTGTCTGGTTTTGGTATCAGGGTGATGGTGGCCTCATAGAATTCATTTGGGAGTGTTCCTCCCTCTGCTATATTTTGGAAGAGTTTGAGAAGGATAGGTGTTAGCTCTTCTCTAAGTGTTTTATAGAATCGCCTGTGAAGCCATCTGGTCTGGGGCTTTTGTTTGTTGGAAGATTTTTAAAGCAGCTGCTATGCTAATGGGTGGTGTTGTGTTCCTGTCTTGCTAGTTGTTTGGCATGGGGCGTCCAGCACTGGAGCTTGCTGGCCGTTGGGTGAAGCTGGGTCTTAGCATTGAGATGGAGATCTCTGGGAGATTTCTCACTGATTGATATTATGTGGAGCCGGGAGGTCTCTGGTGGTCTAATGTCCTGAACTCGGCTCTCCAACCTCAGAGGCTCAGGCCTGACCCCAACCTGGAGCACCAAGACCCTTTCATTCACACATCCAGGTATGTGGGGATTTTCTTGCCTTTTGGGAAGTCTATGGTCTTCTGCCAGCATTCAATAGGTGTTCTGTAGGAGTTTTTCCGCATGTAGATGTATTTTTGATGTACTTGTGGGGAGGAAGGTCATCTCCACATCTTATCTCTCCACCATCTTTAAGGTCCCCACACATGTAGACTTTTAAAACAATCATTTTATTGAGACACAGAATATACTAATGGACAATGGCCAAACAATATGTAAAAACAGAACTCTGGCCCACTATCTACAGCAACCAGTCCAGGAAACCAAGCTAATTTTTTTTTTGCAATAACAATTACTAGCCCGGGAAGCCAACCTGTTTTCTATAAGTCAGATTTGTAGGAAGTCAGGTTGCTATCTCTAGCAACAAATCCAGAAAGCCAAACAATAACTCTTGCAATAATTGGCCCCAAATGTCTAGAACCTGAAAAAAACTGACAGCTTCCCTAATTTTTGATGCCACTTTGAACTGCGGACCAACCAGGGAAAGCCCAGTATGTCCCGCAACCAATCACACAGAATGGCCTGCTTCTAATTAACATTTTTGACCCTCAAACTCTTTAATCACTCTCTTATAGCATCACCATTAACTGAGTACAACCATGTGCCATCCACTCAGAGTTCAGTGATATGTTCAAGGCATTCAGCACTATTGACATCATTTGGGAATTTCTTAGAAATGAAGTCTTGGGCACCAAGACCTACTGAATCAGAAAGTTTGGTAATGAGGTACAGCAGTCTGGGTTGTGATAAGGTAATTCTGATGTAACTAAAGCATATGAACCAGTTATCTAATATCTGAATACCTAGAGAAGCCATTTCTCAAATAACTTGAGATAATTACGGTGTCTGAAGTTCCGATTGTTCTTCACTACTTGTTCTTTAACACTAATTTTATGTTTAAACTTTTAAAACCATATCATGTATTACACATTCCCTTTTTCTTTCATTTTTCCATTTATTTAACAAATATTTATTAATGCCACACCGTTATGGTTCGTGTCCCCCCAAAATTTACAATAGAAAGGGTGAGGTACACCAATGAGTAGGCCACAAAAAAGAGTGTGTTTAGTGCTATATAGAATAAGAAAAGCGTATTATGTGTTACTTATGTCATGCTAGCACTCCATTTCTTTGAAAACTTTGATTGCACTCCACTACCTACAAATTAAATTCAAGCCCTTCCTTAGATGTACAAAGCATAAAGCTTCCTGCCATTATTCTACATATTCTCTAACTTCAGCCACTATTCTCATACACATTCAGCAAATCCTCTTCTCTTCCTTCATCTTTCTCCTGGGAATGATCTCCCACATACTCTCTGATGATTTAATTCCTACCCATCAAAATAGATTATAGGTTATATCTATCAAAATAGATCATGATAAGTTCAAAAAATATCCTTCTCTGATCTCCATGTTCCATGCTCTACATCATTTTCTGGTCTTATCTCTTGTCAGTTCTGCCTCATACTTCCTGTTCTATGGCCTCAGTTATTATTTTTTTAATTTCATAATATTTGTTCACATTATTCTCTTAACTAAGAATGACTTTTGTCATAACACAATTTATCAGTAACATACCCAAGGCAAAACATCTTTTCCATAAAACCTTCTTATCAGATAAGATCTTCCCCCACAATTTCCCCCAGTGCTTAAGACTTCTAATACACATATAAAATCAATCATATAGTAGGTTTAAAGTTTGTGTTCGATTTACATACAGAATTCATCTCCTTTACTAAGTGTTAAGCTCCTGAAAGGCCAGCCTGAGTTTTATGTATCTTTAAATTCTTTATATCACTTAGCATTATTTCTTGCATATGGATAAGTTATGGAAACTTTTAATAATTATTTGTTACTCTTTGGAAACTTACATATTTCCTCTGACTCTTTTTAAAGGGGTAATATTGCTCTGATTATAAAAATATGTAATTATAGAATTATGAATACAGAAAATAATAAAAATAAAATACTTGCATGTAATTCTACCAATTAAAAATGAGAATAGTTAATATCTTAATATATCTTCTTCAATTTTTTTTCCTATGCCTCTGTATATTTAGATCTATAGATTATCCTATCCATTTTTACATAAACTTTGGTGTTGAATTTTTTAACACATCAGTAAATATCAGTTGGGAGCAAAATTGTTATGCACTTTCTTCGATGCATGTTTTTCTTCTTACTTATAGAGATTTTTTTTTCCTGTTTTCATTGGGAGTATATTGAGTAAAATGATGTTAACTCCTGCATTTTTTATGTCTCTGGTGGTGACCAGGAATATTACTTAACTATACTGACTTGATTGACCTGATTTACTGACAAAGGTTTATCAAAGGCTTTGAAAGAGTAAATCAAAATCAAGTTTATTACTGGGGGAGAGGGTGACCATTTCTTAGGACTTTTATTGAGATATAATTAACATGCCATAAAACTCATCCCTTCCATGTTTTTTGTAATATATTCACAATGATGTGCACCCATCACTACAACCTAAGTTTAGAACATTTTCATCACTCCTGAAAGGAAAATTTCCCCTCTACCAGTCCTTGGAAACCACATATCTACTTTCTGTCTCTATGCTTATCTAGACATTTCATATAAGTGAAATGTTACCATATGTGTTTTTTGTGACTGACTTCTTATAATTAGCATAGCGTTTTCAATGTTCATCTATGTTGTAGCATGTTTCAGTACCTCATTAATTTTTATGCCTGAATAACATTCTATTGCATGGATACACCACATTTTTTCGTTGTTGTTGTTCATCAATTGATGCACATTTGGATTATTATACCATTATGATTAATGATGCTGTGAACAGTTATGTACAAATTTTCATGTGGACATATGTTTTCATGATTCTGGTTAGACTCTCTGAACCACTACTTTGTAGTGGTGGATGTGAACAGTGGCTTGCCTCCCTCAGTGTGATATCTGCTTTATAAACAGGGCTCTAAGTGAGAGCAGTAGCCTCTGGTCTTCTCAGCTTGCCTCTCTTGACTTGAAAATCTCTTCTCTCTGAGTGAGCTGTGGTGAGAGTGATTGAGGGTCCTCACATCCTTGGTCTGCCTCACCTGAATAGAATTTCTTCCCTAAGAGTGGAGGCTGAGTGGATGAAGAGAGCCCCAGGACTCTCAGCCTTTCTTTCCTAGAGTAAAACTTCTGCAACATGGAACGAGGGGAGATGCCATAGCCCTCAACTAGGGCTGAGGGAAGAGCAGGCCTGTGTTTTTCTCTACCTGCCTCTGGTAGAGCTCCTGTCACACCAAGCTCAGTGGGTGAGAGGAGGGAAGTTGCCACAAACTCTTCCTGTTCTTACGATGATTTATTACATTTTCTAGAATAAATATTTCCCTGTTTTATTTATACCCTCAGGACAATTTCCAGAGACTTTAAATTATTTTATCACGTTCACCAGTTATGGCGCTGAGACTTGCCCAAGGACACACAACTAGTAAGCATTAGTCTCAGAATTTAAATCCCATTTTGTCTCAGTCCAAAGCTCAAGCTCTAAAACACTATGTTAACATACAGAGAAGCAAATGATGAAGATTAGGACCTGGTCAGCCTCCAAAACATTGGCTTCAGGATTGAAGTTTCAGAAGATGAAATATTGGGCAACTGGGGAGTGGAATAACTAGGTAGAGAGAAAAGAAAGTGATTCTTGGTAAGTAACCAAGAAAACTCAACTCATTTTTACATTTCTGTCAGGGTTGCCTGCTTCTAGCAATTGCTTTAGGCTTACTGAAGTGGAACAAAAAATACGCAAAGGCATGTAACATTGTATAACAATTTTCAGATTCAGCAAAGCACTTGAAATTACCAACCAACCTGAAAATGACTATGAGTGTATTATAAATAATCTGTGCAGGAAAAGCCCTTAGTGAAGCCCTAACTTTTCGCCAGTAATGTACCTCTTAAACCCATCAGCCAATTACTTCTATTTCTTCATGTTATGTCAATGATAGACAAGGATTTATGGGAAAAGAATCAAAGACTCCATAAACACGTAAGAAGGATTAATTCATAGATTAGAGTATACATTCTTCAGTATTAGCTCCAGAGTAAATTATCATATAAACATTTTTAGACCTGGTTCTCACCCACTTGCCACACCAACCCCAAAGACAAAGTTGGTAACTGACACCAGATCCTGAAATGTGTTTTCAGAGTTAGCAGTGACTCATTTTACTTTATGTCATGCAATTACTTTTGAATTCCTTTTAAATTAGATTTTGCAATAGGTCTGTCTTATAACCACTTTCTCAGAACTCTACTATCTGGGTCCAGCTCCTTTTTCGAGGTCTGAAATCACATATAAAAAAATATGAGCAGTAGTTTTGTCTAAAATACAATCAATAAAGCATGTGTTTGTTTATTTGCTTTTGCATGATGATTATATTTAGAGTATTAAAATTATAACAAGACTAAAGTATAATGAAAAATATTTAAACCATACCCCTGGAGAAACTTCTATTCTAGAGCACAATCTTAGAATGATACTCTGATACAGAATATTGTCTTTATTATGGTCTTGATCATGTGCAAGCAACAATATTATGGAACTTATATCTAATCCTCAAGACAATTTCATGAAGTTGTTACATGATATTCTTCTTTGAAGGTGTTAAACTGAGATACCAAAACTAATGAGCACTAGAGCTAAGACTCAGAGTCTTATCTCCAAGATACATTTCTATTATCTCTGTCCACGTCCCTGGTTCATGGTAGCAAATGATATGCTGGGCTACCTTAAAGTGACTTAGAGTCTTTATTTCTATTCTTCCAAACACGCTCATATTATTAGATCAAATTAAGCCCTCCTTAACACCAAATGTTTAAAAGAGGGGAAAAGGGTGACTTGTTAGTACTAGGGACAAGAAAAAAAAAGAGCTTTTATTTCATTCTATCCCAACCCCTTTATGCACAGGAAGTGTGTGTCTTATTTCAAATGTAATGTCAAGAGCCCTTTGCTTGGCTGCCTAGGTCCTCATACTAACATGCTGCTGAAACTCAGAGGACCAGGGATGGTTCTATGGATGTCTGCCTAACAAGATGGATGTAACGTTGCAAAGCCAACCTCAGACGAGGCATCAGATTGATTACAGGTCTCCCCTCGATTGTTGTCATAAGAGCAAACTGAATTCTCATTTTCTTAATAATTATATAAAAAATAACAGGGACTACTGTTGACTCTACTAGGTTATCTGACTTAATGAGACCCCCACATATGATACATCAGAACTTTTTTAATTTAGATTTTGTTTAGCAGTACAACTTTAACTAGATTTTTGACAACATATTTAGTTGTTCAAGACTGGCAAATTGATAACTCTTATGAACTGAATGATGTCTCTTCAAATTCCATATGTTGAAGCCCTAACACTCAGTGCAACTATATTTAGATATAGAATTTATAAGAAAATAATTAAGGTTTAATGAGGTCATAAGGGTGGGGCCCTAATCCAATAAGACTGATGCCCTTATAAGAAGAAAGACATCAGAGAGCTCTCTCCCTCCCCATGTGCAAACACAATGAGAAAGTGGCTGTCTGCAAGCTAAGGAGAGAATACTCACCAGAAATCAACCCTGCTGGCACCTTGATCTTGGACTGTCTCCAGAACTGTGAGAAAATAAGTTTCTATTATTTAAGCTACCCAGTCTGTGGTATTTTGTTATGGTCATCCTAGCTGACTAATACAATAGCTAGGGGCAGATTTAAGTGTACAGAAATTTGTTGTTGTTGTTTGGCTAGTATCTACTAAAATAATAATAATATTTTGCATTTAAATGTTTTAGACTCAGGACTCAGTAACGAATTGTTTTAAAACACTTCAGCTTCTTTATATCTGCCAGTGTAAGAAGTCATTTGAATTTACAATCTCTAAATGTAAAATGATGCAGCTACTTTTGAAGGCAGAAAAAAAGTTTATAGACCCTGTACTTATTTTGTGTTTGTGTCTGCCTGGTTCCAATGAAGGAAGAATAAAATTTTTGATTACTTGAAAGAAGTTATTTTAAAATGAGAAACAGAGAAAGATAGAGAAACTTAGAAACTAATTGGACGTTTACTTTTCAGAAAAAGCTTCATGAAAACAGTAGGTCTTCAGGAAACTCTGTCAAAGTGTGAGCTAGAGAAATGAGGATGATTCACAGTCATCCATAAGGCATGAACCTTATCTAAGAAAAATAGGAAAGTATTTTTACCCATTAGAAATTTTAACATAAAAAATAAAATGTTGAATTAAAAAGATATATTTTACACAGATGCATAAGCCTTAAAAAACTCCTTTTTTGAACTCCTTTCGGTTGCAATCACTAAGAATAAAACGTAGATCACTAACATGGACACCCTTTAGTAGAGGCAGTCTACAACCATCAAAACCACAGACTCTGTGCAGTATAATTAAAAGAACTATCTAGGCGTTAGAAGTTTTAAGTGCTTTTTTATTTTTGAGTTTTACTTGAACTTGACAGGCTGCACTTTCTCAAGACCTAGGCCTCTATCACTGCAAACAGACCTGCTTCTCTTTATTTGATAGAACTTTTATCAATGAGAAATGAGTGGATGTGTTGTGTAGTGCTTGAGATTTCCTCTAGAAAATGTCAGGATACATTTAAGGAATTATATTTAAAAACTCAATTATAAGTATTCCATGATGAAGAGAGTTGTACACTCTTTTCATTCATCCTTCATGGTGAACTATCATCAGAACAAAGAAGTCTATATTGGAATGTGAAGGTAGCCAAGATAAATGTGGAAATATGTGTGCTAATACTTGCATCCTGGTATCTTGTGAAAGAACATGTCCTCATTGACTCTCAAGAGCTGCATGTCTCAAATTCCAGGAGAGGAAAAAAATATAAGGGAAATATGGCAGGTGAGGGTGTAATTCAGGTCAAAAGCCAGCATGAGAAAGTCTTTCCTCAGACATATACTGATTACTGGAAGAGTAAACATTCTTCTCAGAGTTGAAATGTTAGTTGTCCTAAATTAGATGATGCAATCAGTGGTAGTCTCATTATACTTGTCAACCACGAGATGGATCACATCTTAGAGAAAAAATAAAATGAGAAGTGGTATTGAAAATTTGGACTAGGTAAATCAATATATACAATGTTAAGATTAGTATAGCTAACTCTATAATTACAACTGGAGGTTAAGAAATTAATTCACATAGAATGGAATGTAAGTGGATTTGTATAACTACACAGAAATGCACTTCTGAACCTGGGTAGGAAAGTGTAATGCTAATCATTATACTGAAAATAGGGTTAAGGATACCTGGATTCT
The DNA here is from genome assembly GCF_003031525.2 of Neophocaena asiaeorientalis asiaeorientalis. Classification (NCBI taxonomy): domain Eukaryota; kingdom Metazoa; phylum Chordata; class Mammalia; order Artiodactyla; family Phocoenidae; genus Neophocaena; species Neophocaena asiaeorientalis. The sequence continues at coordinate 144,861 of NW_020172824.1, read as the reverse complement.
TCTTTTTTTAAAGAAAATCTGAACTGACCAATCTAATAAGAAGACCAGTAGTTTTACTTATTGTTATTTCAGTATAAAAATGAAGATACAGAGACAAGTGTTAAACACACACACACACACACACACACACACACACACACACACACACACATGCACACACACATACACACTTCTCCTCCCCTTAGCTCCCAAATTGTGAATGCTAAAATAAGTATGTACAAAATGAAAACAAAAATCTTGTTTCTTAAATATAAAATATAAATAAACAAATCTTTATTTAATACCTTCTAAATACAGAGAGAGACCATATAGGTGTTTGTCCCATTTCACTAAATATTCATCCAAAAACTAGATTATAACTAAGGCAATAGGAACTTCCATATGTAATTTGGAAAGAGGGGAAAGAGTATGTGTCAAAAATAACCTTTCAGCCATCTTCATACATACCATGTAACAAATCTTTAAGGTATTTAATTATCAAGGTTAGTGGTATTATTTTAATGTTTGAAGTGTCTGCCTATATTCCTACTTATTCTGAATATAACTGTTCACGACTGCTTAATTTTTATTTCCTATTTCTTCCTTATTTCAGTTTTCTTTCTCCTTTCATTCTTCCCACCCCCTATTCCTTTCTTCCTTCCCTTTTTCTTTCTCTTTCTTTCTCTCCCAGAAACACTGAATGACTATATTCCATTCTAAAAAGACTTAATATGTTGAAGAAACAGCATTGGGCTTGCATCACATACCACAAGAACCATGTTATTGGAAACTGAAAATGTTTAATAACTTATATTGTATCTTTAAAATATTCAATAAAATTCTAAATAAGCTCACCCAGGTAAAGCACACCAAAGAAAGTGTTTAGAATTTGCTGAGCAACAGTACATTTAGACATGTCTAATAGTCTCTATCTGAAAATTTACGCTACAACAGCTACGGGATAGAAACTGCTATTGTATCCAATTTAAAAACATGAATGCTCTTCTCTGTACCCTAGAGCTTAAAGACAATTTACAAAGTAGGTCAGTATGAAGTATTGCCACAATAAACTGTTGTTTTACTTCCCTTTTGTAGCAAAAATTAGGAAAACACTGAAATGCTGTTGAGTCATAAAATATGTTAGCAATAAAACAGATATAAGCTATCAAGTTTATTTAATTTCTACTGTTACCATCATTATTCAGAGACCTCTTTAAAGTTTTTCATATATTTAAAAGTAATTTATTTTGAAAAAATATTTTAAATTTGGGATAACAGATTTTTTTTCAAAATGCTCAGTTATGAACAAAATCATCCTTCATAAAACAAAATATAAGAAAGTTCTTTTACTTGATTAATTGCAGGAAATATTTGAAAATAATTTTATTTCAAAACTTTTTTGCCAGTGGACATGCTGTGACAATATACTTGATATTTTTTAAAATAATTATCTACTGTTTGACCCTATCAGACCATGACCAATTATATAGAATAAATCTGTGCTAAGTAAGGAAATGTACAGGAATCATTATCATTATCATTATTACATTTTCCAACATTCAAACTATACAGTTCTTAGAATACCCAAAATCAAACCTAATTATTGATATTTTTGCCTAATATACAATAATTTTCCTATTCTAAATGTTAATAATTACAATAAAATATGTTATAGAAAAACATATTTTTTGTAATTGACCCAAGTTACAAAAGTTATAATTAGTGGAAATGACACAGAAAAGTAAAACTATAACAACAATCATAAATTTTAGCAATTGTTTTAAAATTATTAAAATGTCATTATCCAAATAGTTTCATAAGAGACACATTAATATTCTATGCACTTGTTTCTAATTAGCAAATAAAAAAGTTTTTATAAACTTACCAATGAATATGTAAAGATTATTTGGAGACTTTATATTTTATATCACCTAGTTTTATTTAAAGAGAAAGTATCCAAAAATAAACGTCATTCTGTATCGATTTTATTTTGCAAATTTGTTATATCAGAAATTATTTCTGAATTTCTCCAGAGAATTAAATTATTTGACAGACATATTCAAGTCTATCAAATGGGATCAAGGTGGAGAACACATACTCTAAAAAATCTCACAGCTCTCTCAGCAGGTATGAAGAATGATCCAGTGCAATGGTAGTAAACTTCACCCCATTTTAAGGAGAAAGGGAAGGTTAGTAGGCTTAAAGTAACTTCTAGTTTCCCCAGAAAATTTGAAGTTCATGAACAATAGTCAAGACAGAGCACAAAAAATCAGAAGTGAGATAGCCCTTCCTACAAAAGTCTATAATAGAAAACCACTAGGAACAGTATGGAGTTCCTCATAAAATTAAAAACAGAACTACCATGGGCTTCCCTGGTTGTCCAGTGGTTAAGACTCTCTACTTCCATTGCAGGGAGCGTGGGTTCCATCCTTGGTCAGGGACGTTCCACATGACGCGAGATGGGGCAAAAAGAAAAAAAAAGAAGCATCTAAAAATAGAACTACCATATGGTGCAGCAATTCCACTTCTGGTTACATATCCAAAGAAAATGAAGTCACTATCTCAAAGAGGTATCTGTGCCCCCATGTTCATTGCAGCACTATTTACAATAGCTAAAATATGCAAACAACAGGAGTGTTTGTCAATGGATGAATAAATAAAGAAAATGAAAATGTGAAGTCATGGATGTGTTAACCTTACTGAGGTAGTAATTTTGAAATGTACATATATCAAGTCATTACATTATACACCTTGAACTTACACAATGTTACATGTCAATTATATCTCAATAAAACTAAAAAAGAGAAAAAAATACATTCTAACTTGTTAAAAAAATAAAGAAAAATTGCAAGAATGGTATAAGAAATGCCTATATACTGTATAATCAGCTTCACTAATTGCTTATATTTTGCCCCGTTTGTTCTTTCCTCACCCTCTTTTTCTCTCTTTATATACACACATAGGCAGTCTTTACTTTGCATGGTGTGATATTCACAAATATCAGTTACTATGATTTAGTTACATAACACCAATCCTCCAAGAGCATGTGTTGTGGTCTGAATGTTTGTGTTCTCCCAAATGCATATGTTGAAGCCCTAATCTCCAAAATGATGGCATTTGGAGATGGGACCTTTGGGAGGTAATTAGGGTCATGAGGGTAGAGCCCCTCATGATGGGATTAGTGCCCTTGTAAGAAAAGACATGAGAAAGATGTCTCTCTACCATGTGAGGATTCAGTAAGAAAGCCAGATGTCTGCAAACCAGGAAGAGGGCCTTAACCAGACACCAGGTCTGCTGGAACCTTGATTTTGGTTTTTCCAGCCTCCAGAACTGTGAGAAATAAATGTTTATTGTTTTAGCCTTTCAGTTTATGGTGTTTGTTATAGCAGCTGTAACTGACTAAGACAGCTGGATTCAGATTACGATGGAATATTAAATATTATTATTTGTATAAAACACAAATTTTACTACTAGGCCTTCATTCCATAATCACTATGTAAATAACAGATGTGTATCATAATCAGTGACCAATAAGGTCACTTCTCTCAAAGTCTGCTGGTGATTGATTACTGTACTCTTTTATATATAGTTCATGCATAGATAGCAAAGTGCGCAATTATGTTGCTTCCTGGCTTACCAGTAATAAGCCAACTTGACATTTTCAAAAACGGATAATCAAAAGTGGTAGTTAGCCAGCAAAGATGAAAGCCCAACAAAGAAATAAACAGTTAAGGGGTTGAATATGAAATTGGTTATGGTTAGAAGATAAATGCCTGTGGGAATGTTGACAAGGCTACTGTTTGAGAGACTCAATATGCAGCCAGAGGAATTTAGTGAAGACAAACCTATCACCATAAAAAAAGAAAGTGACTGTGTTTAAAAGGATATAGATATCTTAGAGGAAGTGACAATACCAAGTAATTTCACATTAGAGTAACTCCTGGAAATATTTCACAATGTTGAAAATACAAAGAACAAATGTTGGAAGCTGATCCACATTTAGAAAGGAGTATGAAATTTCTCAACATAATATTTTAATGCATATTACAATAACATTATAATATTGTAAGACCAGAAGAAGGCAAGCATTTTTCAAATATTTGATAAGATTTTACAAAGAAATGAGACACTAATTCTCTATGTTTCTTAAAAAATAATGATTTTATTTTTTCCCTTCTCTGTATATTTATAACCAACAACAAGAGAGTTTTTAGTATTTTGACAAAAAATTTTAAAGGTCAAGGAACAATGTAATTTTACCCATTGAATATTAAATATGTTTAGTGCAGTTTCAGCCTGAACTTTTTTATGATCCTAATATGTATGTATATATGTACATATACATATAATTGTGACATGCTAATTTAGCTTGCAAGTGGGCTAAAATCTCAGATCCTGAACATTTCTTGATAGTTTTAGTAATGAAGATGGGATGTGACATACATGATTTTCTAGAATAGAATAAATGAAGGCCTCATAAGCCAATTGGAATTACTTGAGAGGAGTCAGTCTAACTAGCAATGAAAATAATGACCAAACTTTATGGTTTTCTGAGCAACGCATTTTCTTTATAAGGAGTAGGTGCTTATAGGCTGAGTCTTAGGATAGGTTCAAAAATAGCCTCCCTGGTTGTTTCTCACTCTCTTCTGGGCAGGGGGACTTCCTCGTCAAGCTGGCAGTCAACTTTGGTTTGCTCCATTGTAATAACTAGTACTGAGATTTGTCCTCAGTTGACAGAGTGTTCTAACCTTTCTCAGATAACAGAGATGTATATCTACACTGCATGTAATAGGAGAACACGGGACAATTGCTATAGGCAGAAACTAGGAGAATCATTAGGAAATGTCTGATTCAATTGAAAGAGGAGATGGCAAGATGCTCAAGGCTCCTTAAGGAAGAGTGTCAATAGCTGGACAATCTTATAGCTCAGACACTTCTGCAGCCCATCAAGCCAACATTAGATCCATTTGGACATGACAATAAAATATCTCCTTGTTTTTTAGGTTTTTGCAGTGATTCCTGGGCTACTATAAGGGGTTTTAGCTCTTTATGTGAAAAACAAACAAACAAACAAACTCCTGTGGTAAATCAAGCATAAAGCATTGACATGAATTTGGGCTCTTATTTCTTAGATTTGTTTTTTAATTCTGATGCAGGTAACCTATTGGAGAAACTGACTCAAAAAAATCTGCATAGATATTTTCAGTCAGCCTTGTCCCCTTAGAAAATTCCCTTAGCTCTTACATTAAACCAGGCCAAAAAGCAACAGATGCCCCAGATTAAGTGGATTGTTCAAAGCATTTTTCTGCTGTACAAACCAAGCCTGAGTCAGACAGAGGGCTCAAACCCCATAATCCCACCCAGAAAACAAAGCAACTAAGGCTGTTCAGTCAAGGGACTGAAATAAAAGATGGCATCAGAGATGATATGGAACATTGGGTAGGCTGAAAATATTAGAAATTCATTTGGTTGAGTCACATGACATTGCCATGGCACTTGCAGCAGAAAATAAAGGTAAAGACTTGCTTGATGGCATGGAGCTACTCTCTCCATCCATGCCCCATGTCCCCATCCCTATAGCTCTCTCCCTCAACCACAGTTACTTTGAGGAGAAGGAAAATTGGAGGTGGAGCCGAGGTTTATCCATCCCCAAGGGAAACTGAAGGCCATACTTACCCATCTGAAAATGTCCGAGAACTCTGGGGAAGGACGAAACTGAAACTACTGCTCTGTTGGTAAAGCTGTCCAAGCCACTATCCTACACAGACCCCGTGGAAGGAAAAGGTGTTGGATTTAGTTAATGGAGTTTGGGCAGTATTTACATTTATAAAGGAAATGGGCTGCTAATATGGTATCATAGGTGGGACCCTTTGGATCAAATAAATATACTGATTTTATTTTTTTTCCACATCTGACTTAACAGTACTTACTTTTCTCTCCCATAAGTGCCAGAGAAGATTCTCCCAATTAGGAACAATTGCAGATAGAGAAGAGTTACTAGGACAGGTAAATCTCTTCCCAACACTCATCATAGCCCTAAAAAATCCCTTTGAGATTTAAGTTTCTGTGGCTGATGATTTAGTCAAAACCTCAGGGCTTTGATACTTACCATTCCTTCTACTTGGAATATTCTTCTTCAATATTTTCATAGGGGTTCTTGTCAATCTGGTCTTAGCTCAAATGTCACTTTTTCAAAAATGGATGCCATGATCTCCAGCAAATAGTAAGCTCTCCATATCCCCCATCTGTGATGTCAGTGATTTTCTATCATATCCTGGGGACTTATTTTTATGATAACATATGAACAAGGAGCTTGCCTGCAATGTTTACTTCTGTAGTCACAGTTCCTTGAGCAGTGTTCCACACATGATAGTTATTCAATAAATATTTATTTAAAAGATGAATGAAAGAACTAATAAACTAAGATCAACACAACTTCGTCAAAAATGAAAGTATCTCATTTGGGTTACATAATGTGGAAAAAATCACGGAAGTAGTAATAACTGTAAATAGACTAATTACTGAAGAGTGCATTTTCCAAAGGTGATGGTAACAAAAGATCTCCCAGGTACCTCTGTAGTGTGACCTTGCCAAGCCTCACCAAGAAACTCAGCCTATTTCTGAATCCCACCAAATCTGACTGAGTCCTGTGATTGCTGGTCAGAGGCAGGCTTAACTTTTAAACTGGCCTGAAAGTTTCCACAGAAAGGTTCTTGGAAGCTAACAACCATGTTAGAAGTGAGACTACCTTGGGATCACCAGCCTAGGAAAAAAAGCTCCAGAGAAAGGACCAAGGATGGGATGGCACATGAAAAGAGGGAGAAAGGATGTCAAGGTGCCAGACATGTGAGTGAAGAAGGAAACTTAGAGCACCCTCTGGCCTCATCTGCTCCATCTGATGCCATGTGGAATGAGGTCATCCCACCCAATTGAGACCTTCCCAAATTCCTAACACAGAAAATCATGAACAATAGGAATGGTGGTTTTAAGCTCTTAAGTTTGTGAGAGTTTGTTACATCATAACTGATAAACAAAGCAAAAACTAAAATTTAATAGGATGAGACACTGTGTTAAGTGCTTTACAGGGTTACGTGGTTTGTCCTTTTCAACCCTCCTAAATGTTTAGCACTATAATTTCTCCATTTTACCTAAGAGCAGAAAAATCAGTGTTTGAACTTGGAGAGATTCACTACATATCATGCTCTTAACTCTGCCCTTTACAAAACAACAGTCAGTGAATAATGGGCGAGAAAATGTCTAGTAATGGTGCCAAATGCATTTAGATGATTTATTTGTCCTCTATCCCCAAGTCTCGATAAGTGTTGAAACCACACATTCTGCTGATGTACTTCCACAGCTCTTTAACCAGCAGAAGGAAAGTGTTGGGAAAGAGTAAGGAGGAACATGCAAAAGAATGGAAAATGAGGGATAAGTGGTTTCTACTCTCCATCTTGCAAAAAAAACCCAGAATCCTGCACTCTTGTTTTTCACAATATAATATTCTCCTTTCCTTGCTATAGTTTTCTTTGTATAAAAAACTCTTGACTCTAGTACAAAGTACTAGAGTTGATATGTTAGCACAAAACTCCTCAGCAAAATATTAGCAAATCAATTCAACAATACATAAAAAGGGTCATACACCATGATCAAGTGGGATTTATTCCAGGGATGATAAAATATTTCAATATTTGCAAGTCTATCAATATGATACAGCATATTAACAAAAGGAAGGATAAAAATCACACGATTAACTCAATAGATGCAGAAAAAACATTTGATAAAATTCAACGTCCATTTATGATAAAAACTCTCATCAAAATTGACATAGAGAGAACATGTCTCAACATATGGTGTAAATATCCAAAATATATAAATAGCTTGTACAACTCAATATCAAAAAGATAAACAATCTGATTTAAAAATGAGCAGAAGATCTGAATATACATTTTTCCAAAGAAGATATACAGATGGAATACAGGCATATGAAAAAATGCTCAACATCATTAGTCATCAGAGAAATGCAAATCAAAACCACAATGAAATATCACCTCACACATGTCAGAATGGCTATCAACAAAGTGTCTCCAAATAACTTATGTTGGCCAGGATGTGGAGAAAATGGGACTCTTGTACACTGTTGGTGAGATTGTAAATTGGTGCAGCCACTATTTACAATAGCCAAGATATGGAAGCAACCCAAATGCCCACCAACCAATGAATGGATAAAGAAAATATGGCATATGTATAAAATGGAATATTACTCAGCCACAAAAATATGAAATTCTGCTATATGTCACAACATAGATGGACCTAGAGAGTATTATGCTTAGTGAAATGTCAGACAAAGACAAACACTCTATTTTATCACTTACATGTGGAATCTAAAAAACAAAATTAATGTGTAGAACAAAACAGAAAGAGACTTACAGATATAGAAAACAAACTAATGACCAGTGAGGAGAGGGAAGGGGGGACGGGCGACATAGGGGTATAGGATTAAGAGGTACAAACTTCTATGTATAAACTGAATAAGCAACAAGGATATATTGTACAGCACAGGGAAATTTGTCCATTAGTTTATAATAACTTTAAATGGAGTGTAATCTGTAAAGGCATGTTTAAAGATAACTAACAAAAAGGCATTTGGTATAATAGTTTACAGACTAGTCATTCAATTACTGAATTATAGAATTTAAATTTTGATGAGTCTCTGTTATTTTTCAACTGCCTTCAATTGTTGCTTTTCTTGTCATTTTCTTTGGGAAAAAAATAAATAAACTAAAAATAATAAAACATAATTCAAGAGTGAGGTTTGGAGGTATTGAAGTCTTCAAAGTCCTTTTGCCCACTGACTTTCTTTAACCCAAAGTCACAAGATTTAACTTGGTATATATCATAAATATGTACATATTTCATATATGAATGCAGAAACCCTCTAAAACATATGAAAAATTATGGTTCTCCACAGAAAAGTATTTTGAATAATGTCAAAGAAAAATTTCACTGAGTGAAGTTAAACAGTCAAGGAGGACTTTGTCTAAGACTATTGCAGTGGGGAAAAGAGACTACTCTTCAACCCCAGTGAAACAAAGGGCTAGAGAGTCTTACCAGTTGAGATGGGGGAAATCTTAGGCCACCTGTGTTTGCTGATTGGCCTTACCCAAAGGAAAATTAAACTTTCTCATATTCTTAGGACAGGAGGTATAAGATGCACCCACTAAAGTTAGGTTTCTACCTCCCCCCCCACCACCCCCCCACACACAGAGACTGGGAGATAGGAGAACTATCTTCCTTGATGATTATGTTTCAAAAGGATGGCTCCCAGGTCCTGAGGAAGACATTCCCTGGGTCATAAAACTGTCAAGAGACTTTTAAGGGGATTTATGTACACTTCAAACGGGGCAGAGAAAGAAATTGTAATTACAAGTTTTCTAAAGTAAATCTCTAAGAAAAGGGAGGTGGTGGTACTATAGACAAGAATAAATCGGTCTAAAGTTTAGTTAAGCTGAGGGAAATATTAAGGCCATTGTGATCAGTAATATACTGATTTATAATCTTCATAACAGAAAAACTAAATTATCTCTTGTTCTTTTTCATAAAATAAAGAAAATATCTGTGTCTGTGCCCTGTATGTGTGAAATGAAGAAACTTTAAGGAGGGTATTTCACCGACTTAAAGAGTTTGCAGCTATAACCAGGCGGCTTGGTTTTAATTAAGGACCATCTGTATTTGGAATATAAGTTCCTTGGAAACTTAACTGCTGTAACGATGGTACAGATACCCTGAAAGTTTTGGATCCTTTAAGAGCAATTAAAACTCATTTTTGTTGGTCAGTGAGCTGATGAATCAGAATACAGAAATTTTCAAGCCATTTTATGTAGTTGAAAGTACGTTTAATGCTAACTCATTATGACTATGATTTTCCTTTTGGACTTTTTGGCTGTAAAAAAGGGGATTCTTAATGCCATGGGTTCTCCAGAGCCTCAACTGCTCCATTCTGTGCACTTATAACTTTGAATAGAGCATTTCTTCTTAATGGCTAATTAGGTCTATTATCTATTGAACCCAGGGGAGGGCAAGGGACAAGCCAGTAGTTTATTCCCTACTAAACCTTTTACTAGATCTGTAAATAAAATTCCTTTAATTAATTGGTTCTCTGTTCTTATCTCTTGCTGATAAAAGTGCTAAAAAACAGAGACTTGGGTGAAAAAGTGAGCAGGAGATACATGGCAGAATAAATGCAGAAATAAAAATGATTTAAAATACCTATATTTAAACATTTAAACTTTGTAAAGAGTGATCAATAAATAGAGCTTCAGCCTTCTTTCAAATTACTGGCCTTCGATTTCTCAGAATAACTGTTAAAACATAAAATTACTTATATTTTCATTTCCATCTACTTATTTTCTAATACCCTATGGAGTCTTCTAATCTCTATTCTAAATATTTTTATTTATCTTTGATATCATCTAAAATTTAACAATCTTTTTAAAGAAATTTTCAAATAACTTTCCATTGGTTTTCCCCTCCTCTCAAGCAAATTTGTATACTCACTCTATGTAATATTATAATTTTTCAATCTGTACAATGTTCTTTGTAATATGAATGTACCAGAAAATACCTTGAGAAAGGTATTTTTATATTATTGTTAAAAACAAGAAACTGAAGAAGAAAAAACTCAAGGTAATTGCTACCTCAACATTTACTCTTTGTGTCACCTTTGTAAATTCATTGATCTCCCTGAAAAACTCAATTTCCTCATCTGTAAAATGGTAAAAACATTAGCACCTGCTTTACGGAGCCATTGTGAAGATTATAGGTGATAATTTGAAACATTTGTTAGAGTCTGGAACATCATAAATGCTCAGAAAGATTAGCTATTATAACTGAAAAAGACTCATAGTATTTAAAACAGAGCAGATGGATTACAACCCATTTTGTCAGTTATTAAGCTATATGTCTCTTTTTTGTCAAACTGCCTTCTCTGTTTGTTGATTCTTCTATAGTATTTTTCCTTTTAAGAATTAGAAGTTTTCATAAAAGTAAATACATATTACAAGACATCCTAAATAAATTCTTTTTCTACCAATGATAAATTTTGTTCCTGTGTTCTTATTTAGTATTTAACTGGCATAACTGCAGTCTGAAAGCAATATAATAGTATAAAATCAGTAAGAGTAAAATAAAAGAAAGACACCCTCAAAATATTGTTCTAAAAATATATAGTTTGTGTAAGTATAATCATAATATTATATAATTTTGTATTATTATCAAAATCCTTCTCCATAATGTTTATATAAAACTGCATGTTTTAGTAAAAAACCTTTAGCATAAGAGATTAATTATGGTTCTAGTGATTTAATATGACACATGCATAAAAATATGGAATACCTAAAATTTGGTTTCATAAATTCTTTACATTTTCTAATAATAAATATATGCAAGGGCAATTTAAAAAGTCATTTATTTCTCTCTCTCTTTTTTCCTTTTTTTTTGCTAATCACACATGGATTTTGTTCTTCTGTGCTTTTTTTTTTTTCCTGTTCAACAAAGTAATACAATGCAAGTGTTCTAATGACTCAAAATTGTACAGAACAGATTAGGATGAAAAGGAATAATCACCCATCTCATCGTTCCTCTCTTCTAATACCATTCCCCAAAGGAGTTATCCTTTCCTTGTCTCTGATTTTAGCTTTTCTGTGGTTACACTACAGAAGATTGAATTATTGACTAGAAATCTGTATCCTCAACTTTAACAGATACTTTTCCTTTTCTTATCATGTTGGCTTGACCATTAGTCTTGCTCTGGACAATGAGATGTGTATTAGTCAGGGTTTTTGTGCTATTTTCAAACCTGGACCTAAGAGCTTTTGTGTGTTTTCCCCATGCCCTCTGTTTCTACCTTCACCGTGAAAATAATTTACCCCAACGAATGTGCTGGTCCAAGGAGGATGAGAGACATGAAGAGCAGACAAAAGTCAAATCCACAGCAGGAGCCAAGCCCAGACAGATGTGTAGCTTGAAGTAGAGCTGTCAAGAGCATCTCAGAGTAGATCAGATGACCTGCAGACACATGGGTGAGAATTATTTGATTGTTTTAAATCACTGGATTTTGAAATGGTTTATTTCACAGCAATAACTGATTGATATTCTTCCCTATATAAAAGATTTCACTGTTTCCTTCTTTACAGTTCCATATGAGGATTATGATATTAATATTATTTTAAATTTTGCATAGTTTTGTCTATAAATTTTAAATAAAATGCTCTAACTTTTAGGTCTATTCTATCACTTCAATAATATTGACTTTTATACTCTGCAAGATGAAGATAGTAGTACTACTGCTTTCCATTTTTCTCTCTGCACTGAGGACCTATCTTCTTTCAGATCTTAATCATTCCTAGGTTTGCTATGTTTCTTCCATGTAAGTTTTATAAAGCTAAAAACATATAAGGATAGGAATAAAAATAAACAACAGAAAATAACAATAAGAAATACCAAGTAGTATGTTAAGGTTACATTTCCTTTGTATCTATACAACATTAGCATCTTTGAGTCACTCTAAATAGGGTTTTCCTACTAGGAGTGTATTATTTTATTTTATTATATTTTTTGCGGTATGCGGGCCTCTCACTGTTATAGCCTCTCCCATCGCGGAGCACAGGTTCTGGACGCGCAGGCTCAGCGGCCATGGCTCACGGCCCAGCCACTCCGAGGCATGTGGAATCTTCCCGGACGGGGGCACGAACCCATGTCCCCTGCATCAGCAGGCAGACTCTCAACCATTACACCACCAGGGAAGCCCAGGAGTGTATTATTAATGTATGTATTATTAGTGTGTAGAATATTAGTGTCAATAATTACTAATAATTAACAACCTGTTCATCTTAAAATGCTTCCATTAAAAAGGACAGTGGTGGAAATTTTCTTTTCCTCTTTTTTTATTCCCCATCATCTAAAAGTATTGCTAAATTTGGCAGTCTGCTTCTTTGTGGATCTTGATGGAAGGCTAAGATCTGATTTGGACTATATATAGAGGTCATACTAGGTATTTATTCTCCCAGAACCCTGGAAGCTAATGGGTCAAACTCAATCATTCAGGAAGGTCTCAAGAATTTGACTTTGGGAGGAGACCTTCAAGATGGTGGAGAAGTAAGATGTGAAGATCATCTTCCTCCCCACAAATACATCAGAAATACATGTACATGTGGAGCAACTCCTACAGAACATCTACTGAATGCTGGCAAAAGACCTCACTTCCCAAAAGGCAAGTAACTCCCCACATACCTGGGTAGGGCAAAAGAAAAAAGAAAAAACAGAGACAAAAGAATAGGGACGGGACCTGCACCAGTGGGAGGGAGATGTGAAGGAGGAAAGGTTTACACACACTGGGAAGGCCTTTCATTAGTGGAGATGGTGGGTGGGCAGGGGTGAAGCTTCGGAGCCACGGGAGGAGAGTGCAGCCACAGGGGTGCAGAGGGCAAAGCAGAGAGATTCCCGGAGAGGATCAGGGCTGACCAGCCCTCACTAGACTGAAAGGCTTGTCTGCTCACCCGCTGGGGCGGAAGGGGGCTGGGAACTGAGGCTTTGGCTTAGGAGGTCAGATCCCACGGAGAGGACTGGGGTTGGCGGCATGAACACAGCCTGAAGGGGGCTAGTGAGCCACAGATAGCTGGGAGGGAGTCCAGGAAAAAATCTGGAGCTGCCGAAGAGGCAAGAGACTTTTTCTTGCCTCTTTGTTTCCTGGTGCGCGAGGAGAGGGGATTAAGAGCGCTGCTTAAAGGAGCTCCAGAGACGGGCGTGAGCTGCGGGTATCAGCGTGGACCCCAGAGACGGGCATGAGATGCTAAGGCTGCTGCTGCAGTCACCAAGAAGCCTGTGTGCAAGCACAAGTCACTGTCCTCACCTCCCCTCGCAGGAACCTGTGCAGCCTGCCACTGCCAGGGTCCTGTGATCCAGGGACAACTTCCCCGGGAGAACGCACGGCGCGCCTCAGGCTGGTGCTATGTCACGCCGTCCTCTGCCACTGAAGGCTCACCCCGCATCCATGCCCCTCCCTCTCCCCGGCCTGAGTGAGCCAGAGCCCCCGAATCAGCTGCTCCTTTAACCCCATCCTGTCTGGGCAGGAACAGACACTCTCAGGCAACCTACATGCAAAGGAGGGGCCAATCCAAAGCTGAACCCTAGGAACTGTGCAAATATGAGAAAGGGAAATTTCTCTCAGCAGCCTCAGGAGCAGTGGATTAAATCTCCACAATCAACTTGATGTACCCTGTGTCTGTGGAATATCTGAATAGACAAAGATTCATGCCAAAATTGAGGCGGTGGACTTTGGGAACAACTGTAGACTTGGGGTTTGCTCTATGCAACTGACTGGTTTCATGTTTATATTAGTTTAGTATTTAGAGTTTATTATCATTGGTAGATTTGGTTATTAATTTGGTTGCTGTCTTCCTTTTTTTTAATATATAGATATACATACATTTCTTTTCTTGTGAGTGTGTACGTGTATGCCTCTTTGTGTGATTTTGTCTGTATAGCTTTGCTTTTACCATTGTCCTAGGGTTCTGTCTGTCCTTTTTATGTATTTATGTTTTCTCAGGGTATATGCCCAGTAGTGGGATTGCTGGGTCATATGGTATTTCTATTTGTAGTTTTTTAAGGAACCTCCATTGTTTTGTTTTTAGTATAGTTTTTAGTACTTGTTATCATTGATGTGGACTCTCTACCACTGCGCCACCAGGGAAGCCCACTTTTTAATTTTTAATAATTAAAAAAAATTTTTATTTTAATTACTTTACTTCCTCTTTCTTTCTTTCTTTCTCTTTCCTTCTTTTCTTCTCCCTTTTCTTTTGAACCATGTGGCTGACAGGGTCTTGGTGCTCAAGCCAGGTGTCAGACCTGTGACTCTGAGGGGGGAGAGCTGAGACCAGGACTTTGGTCCACCAGAGACATCCCAGCAACATGTAATATCAAATGGAAAAAGCTCTTCCAGTGATCTCCATCTCAACGCTAAGACCCAGCTCCACTCAATGACCAGCAAGCTACAGTGCTGGACACCCTACACCAAACAACTAGCAAGACAAGAACACAACTCCACCCATTAGCAGAGAGGCTGCCTAAAAACATAATAAGGTCAAAGACACCCTAAAAATTAAGAATGGACACGGTCCTGCTCAACAGAAAGACAAGATACAGCCTCACCCACTAAAACACAGGCACTAGTCCCCTCCACGAGGAAGCCTATACAAACCATTGAACCAATCTTAGCCACTAGGGGCTGACACGAAAAACAACAGGAACTATGAACCTGCCACCTGCAAAAAGGAGACCCCAAACACAGTAAGTTAAGCAAAATGAGAAGAGAGAGAAACACACAGCAGATGAAGGAGCAAGGTAAAAACCCACCAGACCAAACAAATGAAGAGGTAATAGGCAGTCTACCTGAAAAAGAATTCAGAGTAATGATAGTAAAGATATCCAAAATCTTGGAAATAGAATGGAGAAAATACAAGAAACATTTAACAAGGACTTAGAAGAACTAAAGAGCAAACAATAAATTAAATTTAAAATTCTAGAAGGAATCAATAGCAAAATAACTGAGACAGAAGAACGGATAAGTGACCTGGAAGGTAAAATAGTGGAAATAACTACTGCAGAGCAGAATAAAGAAAAAAGAATGAAAAGAATTGAGGACAGTCTCAGAGATCTCCAGGACAACATTAAATGCACCAACATTCAAATTATAGGGGTCCCAGAAGAAGATGAGAAAAAGACAGGGACTGAGAAAATATTTGAGGAGACTATAGTTGAAAACTTCCCTAATATGGGATAGGAAATAATAAAGTCCAGGAAGCACAGAGAGTCCCATACAGGATAAATCCAGGGAGAAACATGCCAAGACACATATTAATCAAACTATCAAAGCTTAAATACAAAGAAAAAGCATCAAAAGCAGCAAGGGAAAAGCAACAAATAACATATAAGGAAATCCCCATAAGGTTAACAGCTTACTTTTCAGCAGAAACTCTGCACGGCAGAAGGGAGTGGCAAGACATATTTAAACTGATGAAAGGGGAAAACCTACAACCAAGATTACTCTACCTAGCAAGGATCTCATTCAGATTCGAAGGAGAAATTAAAATCTTTACAGACAAGCAAAAGCTAAGATAATTCAGCACCACCGAACCAGCTCTACAACAAATATTAAAGGAACTTTTCTAAGTGGGAAACACAAGAGAAGAAAAAGACCTACAAAAACAAACCCAGAACAATTAAGAAAATAGTAATAGGAACATACATATCAATAATTACCTTAAATGTAAATGGTTTAAATGCTCCCACCAAAAGACATAAACTGGCTGAATGGATACAAAAACAAATCCTGTGTATATGCTGTCTACAAGAGACCCACTTCAGACCTAGGGACACATACAGACTGAAAGAGAGGGGTTGGAAAAAGATATTTCATGCAAACAGAAATCGAAAGAAAGCTGGAGTGGCAATTCTCATATCAGAAAAAATAGACTTTAAAATAAAGACTATAACAAGAGGCAAAGAAGGACACTACATAATGATCAAGGGATCAATCCAATAAGATATAACAATTGTAAATATTTATGCACCCAACATAGGAGCACTTCAATACATAAGACAAATGCTAACAGCCATAAAAGGGAAAATCAACAGTAACACAATCAGAGTAGGGAATTTTAACACCCCACTTTCACCAATGGACAGATCATCCAAAATGAAAATAAATAAGGAAACACAGGCTTTAAATGATACATTAAACAACTTGGACTTAATTGATATTTATAGGACATTCCATCCAAAAACAACAGAATATACTTTCTTCTCAAGTGCTCATGGAACTTTCTCCAGGATAGATCATATCTTGGTTCACAAATCTGGCCTCGGTAAATTTAAGAAAATTGAAATCATATCAGGTATCTTTTCTGACCACAGTACTATGAGACTAGATATCAATTACAGGAAAAATCTGTATAAAATACAAACACATGGAGGCTAAACAATATGCTACTAAATAACCAAGAGATCACTGAGGAAATCAAACAGGAAATCAAAAAATACTTAGAAACAAATGACAATGAAAACAAGATGACCCAAATCCTATGGAATGGAGCAAAAACAGTTCTAAGAGGGAAGTTTATAGCAATACAATCCTACCTCAAGAAACAAGAAACATCTCAAATAAATAAGCTAACCTTACACCTAAAGCAATTAGAGAAAGAAGAAAAAAGAAAAAAACCCCAAAGTTAGCAGAAGGAAAAAAAATCATAAAGATCACAACAGAAATAAATGAAAAAGAAATGAAGGAAACCATAACAAAGGTCAATTAAGCTAAAAGCTGGTTCTTTGAGAAGATAAACAAAATTCATAAAACATTAGTGAGACGCATCAATAAAAAAAGGGAGAAGACTCAAATCAATAGAATTAGAAATGAAAAGGAGAAGTAAGAGCTGACACTGCAGAAATACAAAGGATCATGAGAGATTACTACAAGCAACTCTACACCAATAAAATGGACAACCTGGATGAAATGGAAAAATTCTTAGAAAAGCATAACCTTCTGAGACTGAACCAGGAAGAAATAGAAAATATAAACAGACCAATCACAAGCACTGAAATTTATACTGTGATTTAAAATCTTCCAATAAACAAAAGCCCAGGACCAGATTTCTTCACAGGTGACTTCTACCAAACATTTAGAGAAGAGCTAACACCTATCCTTCTCAAACTCTTCCAAAATATAGCAGAGGGAGTAACACTCCCAAACTCATTCTATGAGGCCACCATCACCCTGATAACAAAACCAAAGATGTCACAAAGAAAACTACAGGCCAATATCACTGATGAACATAGATGCAAAAATCCTCAACAAAATACTAGCAAACAGAATCCAACAGCACATTAAAAGGATCATACACTATGATCAAGTGGGGTTTATTCCAGGAATGCAAGGATTCTTCAATATACGCAAATCAATCAATGTGA
>NW_020172824.1:1058-125369 GCF_003031525.2 Neophocaena asiaeorientalis asiaeorientalis | reverse complement strand
GGCTCACGGGCCCAGCCACTCTGCAGCATGTGGGATTTTCCCAGACCGAGACACGAACCCGCATCCCCTGCATCGGCAGGTGGACTCTCTACCACTGCGCCACCAGGGAAGCCCACTTTTTAATTTTTAATAATTAAAAAAAATTTTTATTTTAATTACTTTACTTCCTCTTTCTTTCTTTCTTTCTCTTTCCTTCTTTTCTTCTCCCTTTTCTTTTGAACCATGTGGCTGACAGGGTCTTGGTGCTCAAGCCAGGTGTCAGACCTGTGACTCTGAGGGGGGAGAGCTGAGACCAGGACTTTGGTCCACCAGAGACATCCCAGCAACATGTAATATCAAATGGAAAAAGCTCTTCCAGTGATCTCCATCTCAACGCTAAGACCCAGCTCCACTCAATGACCAGCAAGCTACAGTGCTGGACACCCTACACCAAACAACTAGCAAGACAAGAACACAACTCCACCCATTAGCAGAGAGGCTGCCTAAAAACATAATAAGGTCAAAGACACCCTAAAAATTAAGAATGGACACGGTCCTGCTCAACAGAAAGACAAGATACAGCCTCACCCACTAAAACACAGGCACTAGTCCCCTCCACGAGGAAGCCTATACAAACCATTGAACCAATCTTAGCCACTAGGGGCTGACACGAAAAACAACAGGAACTATGAACCTGCCACCTGCAAAAAGGAGACCCCAAACACAGTAAGTTAAGCAAAATGAGAAGAGAGAGAAACACACAGCAGATGAAGGAGCAAGGTAAAAACCCACCAGACCAAACAAATGAAGAGGTAATAGGCAGTCTACCTGAAAAAGAATTCAGAGTAATGATAGTAAAGATATCCAAAATCTTGGAAATAGAATGGAGAAAATACAAGAAACATTTAACAAGGACTTAGAAGAACTAAAGAGCAAACAATAAATTAAATTTAAAATTCTAGAAGGAATCAATAGCAAAATAACTGAGACAGAAGAACGGATAAGTGACCTGGAAGGTAAAATAGTGGAAATAACTACTGCAGAGCAGAATAAAGAAAAAAGAATGAAAAGAATTGAGGACAGTCTCAGAGATCTCCAGGACAACATTAAATGCACCAACATTCAAATTATAGGGGTCCCAGAAGAAGATGAGAAAAAGACAGGGACTGAGAAAATATTTGAGGAGACTATAGTTGAAAACTTCCCTAATATGGGATAGGAAATAATAAAGTCCAGGAAGCACAGAGAGTCCCATACAGGATAAATCCAGGGAGAAACATGCCAAGACACATATTAATCAAACTATCAAAGCTTAAATACAAAGAAAAAGCATCAAAAGCAGCAAGGGAAAAGCAACAAATAACATATAAGGAAATCCCCATAAGGTTAACAGCTTACTTTTCAGCAGAAACTCTGCACGGCAGAAGGGAGTGGCAAGACATATTTAAACTGATGAAAGGGGAAAACCTACAACCAAGATTACTCTACCTAGCAAGGATCTCATTCAGATTCGAAGGAGAAATTAAAATCTTTACAGACAAGCAAAAGCTAAGATAATTCAGCACCACCGAACCAGCTCTACAACAAATATTAAAGGAACTTTTCTAAGTGGGAAACACAAGAGAAGAAAAAGACCTACAAAAACAAACCCAGAACAATTAAGAAAATAGTAATAGGAACATACATATCAATAATTACCTTAAATGTAAATGGTTTAAATGCTCCCACCAAAAGACATAAACTGGCTGAATGGATACAAAAACAAATCCTGTGTATATGCTGTCTACAAGAGACCCACTTCAGACCTAGGGACACATACAGACTGAAAGAGAGGGGTTGGAAAAAGATATTTCATGCAAACAGAAATCGAAAGAAAGCTGGAGTGGCAATTCTCATATCAGAAAAAATAGACTTTAAAATAAAGACTATAACAAGAGGCAAAGAAGGACACTACATAATGATCAAGGGATCAATCCAATAAGATATAACAATTGTAAATATTTATGCACCCAACATAGGAGCACTTCAATACATAAGACAAATGCTAACAGCCATAAAAGGGAAAATCAACAGTAACACAATCAGAGTAGGGAATTTTAACACCCCACTTTCACCAATGGACAGATCATCCAAAATGAAAATAAATAAGGAAACACAGGCTTTAAATGATACATTAAACAACTTGGACTTAATTGATATTTATAGGACATTCCATCCAAAAACAACAGAATATACTTTCTTCTCAAGTGCTCATGGAACTTTCTCCAGGATAGATCATATCTTGGTTCACAAATCTGGCCTCGGTAAATTTAAGAAAATTGAAATCATATCAGGTATCTTTTCTGACCACAGTACTATGAGACTAGATATCAATTACAGGAAAAATCTGTATAAAATACAAACACATGGAGGCTAAACAATATGCTACTAAATAACCAAGAGATCACTGAGGAAATCAAACAGGAAATCAAAAAATACTTAGAAACAAATGACAATGAAAACAAGATGACCCAAATCCTATGGAATGGAGCAAAAACAGTTCTAAGAGGGAAGTTTATAGCAATACAATCCTACCTCAAGAAACAAGAAACATCTCAAATAAATAAGCTAACCTTACACCTAAAGCAATTAGAGAAAGAAGAAAAAAGAAAAAAACCCCAAAGTTAGCAGAAGGAAAAAAAATCATAAAGATCACAACAGAAATAAATGAAAAAGAAATGAAGGAAACCATAACAAAGGTCAATTAAGCTAAAAGCTGGTTCTTTGAGAAGATAAACAAAATTCATAAAACATTAGTGAGACGCATCAATAAAAAAAGGGAGAAGACTCAAATCAATAGAATTAGAAATGAAAAGGAGAAGTAAGAGCTGACACTGCAGAAATACAAAGGATCATGAGAGATTACTACAAGCAACTCTACACCAATAAAATGGACAACCTGGATGAAATGGAAAAATTCTTAGAAAAGCATAACCTTCTGAGACTGAACCAGGAAGAAATAGAAAATATAAACAGACCAATCACAAGCACTGAAATTTATACTGTGATTTAAAATCTTCCAATAAACAAAAGCCCAGGACCAGATTTCTTCACAGGTGACTTCTACCAAACATTTAGAGAAGAGCTAACACCTATCCTTCTCAAACTCTTCCAAAATATAGCAGAGGGAGTAACACTCCCAAACTCATTCTATGAGGCCACCATCACCCTGATAACAAAACCAAAGATGTCACAAAGAAAACTACAGGCCAATATCACTGATGAACATAGATGCAAAAATTCTGAACAGAATATTAGCAATTCCTATCAACCCTAACAATGGCGTTTTTCACAGAAGTAGAACAAAAAAATTCACAATTTGTATGGAAACACAAAAGACCCTGAATAGCCAAAGCAATCTTGAGAAAGAAAACTGGAGCTGGAGAAATCAGGCTCCTGGACTTCAGACTATACTACAGAGCTATAGTAATCAATACAGTATGGTACTGGCACAAAAACAGAAATATAGATCAATGGAACAGGATAGAAAGCCCAGAGATAATCCCACACACATATGGTCACCTTATTTTTGATAAAGGAGGAAAGAATATACAATGGAGAAAAGACAGCCTCTTCAATAAGTGGTGCTGGGAAAACTGGACAACTACATGTAAAAGAATGAAATTAGAACACTCTTTAACACCACACACAAAAATAAACTCAAAATGGATTAAAGACCTTAATGTGAGACTGGACAGTATAAAACTCTTAGAGGAAAACATAAGCAGAACACTCTATCACATAGATCACAGCAAGATCCTTTTCTGACCCACCTCCTATAGAAATGGAAGTAAAAATAAACAATTGGGACCTGATGAAACTTAAAAGCTTTTGCACAACAAAGGGAACCATAAATAAGACCAGAAAACCACCCTCAGAATATTTGCAAATGAAGCAATTGCAAAAAGATTACTCCAAAATTTACAAGCAGCACATGCAACTCAATAACAAAAAAACAAACAACCCAATCAAAAAATGGGCAGAAGTCCTAAATAGACATTTCTCCAAAGAAGACATACATATTGCCAAAAAACACATGAAAGGATTCTCACCACTAATCTAGGGGCAGGACAGGAATAAAGACACAGACATAGAGAATGGACTTGAAGACACGGGGAGGGGGAAGAGTAAGCTGGATGAAGTGAGAGAGTGGCATGGACTTATATATACTACCGAATGTAAAATAGATAGCTAGTAGGAAGCAGCAACATAGCACTGGGAGATCAGCTCTGTGCTTTGTGACCTCCTAGAGAGGTGGGATAGGGTGGGTGGGAGGGAAACACAAGAGGGAGGAGATATGGGGATATATGTATATGTATAGCTGATTCACTTTGTTATAAAGCAGAAACTAACACACCATTGTAAAGCAATTATACACAATAAAGGTGTTAAAAAAAAGTATCTGAGTTTGGGAAAAAATGTAATACAAAGAAGGAGAGCAGTTGAGGTCACCTTCTGGGTGTCCCATGAATTCAATTTTAGAGTCAGCACCAGAGAAACATTCAAAACAGTTTTCTGGTGAGATGGGCTGATTTCTTGTTTACCTATCTTTTAATAAATTCCATTTCAATTACATTAAAGAGAAGTGGTTTCTTATTCTGGCAGCTAAATACCTTGACTAGTATATTATTCTTAAAGTGTTTTATTTCTAAAATCATGGTTGTTTGATCTATGAATAGGAAATAACTTTTATTATGCAATCTCTCTGTGTTAATTCCTACATTAAGCATAATTTATGCTATTAACTTGAACAATTCTGATGATTATTAATTTTTGGTAAAAGAAAAATAATGGTTCATTTTAGCATTTTGATAATTAAATACATTAAATTTTGTTACAATAAGAAACTGAATTAGTCATAATTATTATTTATTCTTATTTTTATTGAATTATATATTTATTGTTATTTAGTATTTAAAATTTTAAAGAAAAATAAAATAACACTTAACTCACCAATTTGAAGTAGCCATACTCACATTTACATTGCCATCAAACACTCTGTCAACAATTTTCAATTTTACTCTTTCTCTATGAGTAATTTACAGAATTATATGCATTATAATCTCCCAGTAAATACACTCAAATTGTATTGAGTCATACAAGTAATTACCTAGGAGTTTTAAATGAATTAACAAGGTAGTTCAAAATATCAAAACAGAAAAAGACTCACATAGAAAACAAACTTATAGTTACCAAAGGGGAAACAGGGGGAAGGATAAATTAGGAGTATGGGATTAACAGTTACCAACTACTATATATAAAATAGATAAACAACAAGGACCTACCATAACACAGAGAACTACATTCAATATCTTATAATAACTTATAATGGAAAGGAGTTTCTGAAAAGTATATATATCAATATATAAATTTATATATATATAAACTGTATACATAACCGAATCACTTTGCTGTACACCTGAATCTAACACAAGCTGTAAATCAACTATACTTCAACAATAACAGCAAAAATCAACAGAATATTGCTAATAGGGAAAAGCTCATTTTTAGACAGAGCTATTAGACCTTTTTAAGTCACATTTATGAGGCAATAAAGTTATTCCAGTTTTTTGCTATTTTTCTGAAAACCTTTGGAATTTCTTTCTTGGGAGTTAGTTCAAGGTCAGTTATGTGAGCTGACCATGAAGTTTAGTCTTATTTCTTCTGTTATTTTGTTTTTCTTTGATTTAAACAGTATCTCCCAACTTAATCACTCTCTTATTCAGCAAACTTGGCTCAAAATTGGTTGTGTGGTTTCCAAAAACTGAATCCACATTTAAATGATAAACATTTTCCTTGACAGAGAGTATGAAGGAATGCACTGTAGCCTCCAAGAGCAATCCAAAGAGAAGATCCAGAAATACTTTGAACAATGTCAGCATATTTAGGAAAATGTATGGTCTTGCATTGTCACTTATTCACGGTTTCTCTCTACTATGTGTATGTTTGATTGTTTTAAGGATAAATCTTATAGCACATCCTTCACAATCACTACCTAGAAAAGGCAAATTTTTTCAGCCTTGTATTTAATATTAATTTTTAAAAGAATTTATTTTCAATTTTTGTAAATTTCATGAAATTTACAAAGATGCACTTTATATTTTTCTTGGCAATTTTCACATATGGAAACAAGAATATGTAATTTTAAAAATAAATTTCATTCATTTTGAGTCTGAGCTGATAGTTTGCTAGTTGCTTGCTTACTGGTTTAAATCTTCCAATGAATTCCCAAGAAATTAACCCACACTTGATATTTCATTTTATGTTTTCAATCCATAAATATTTAGTCTGTGTGGGCTTCCCTGGTGGCGCTGTGGTTGAGAATCTGCCTGCCAATGCAGGGGACACGGGTTTGAGCCCTGTTCTGGGAAGATCCCACATGCCGTGGAGCAACTAGGCCCATGAGCCACAACTATTGAGCCTGCACATCTGGAGCTTGTGCTCCGCAACAAGAGAGGCCACGATAGTGAGAGGTCTGCGCACCGCGATGAAGAGTGGCCCCGCTTGACACAACTAGAGAAAGCCCTCGCACAGAAACGAAGACCCAACACAGCCAAAAATAAATTAATTAATTAATTAATTAAAAATTTAAAAAAAAAGTCCTTGCTCTTTAAAAAAAATAAATTAGTTTGTGACTTCTAATGTCTATAATTCTGCAAGGCAAATATAATAGTCATAATCTTTTCCTTATTGGAGCTTGTCATTTAGTGTAGGAAAAAGAAGAAAAATAAAATAAAAATTATTCCTCATGCTAAGGAGTGCTCCAAAGGAAAGAAACAGGATTCAGAATGAGGTTTCTATCCTAGAAATCTTAGTGATCAAGGAGGGAATCTATCCGATTCTTGGAGAACAAGAAGAAACCACTCAAGCTTTCTAGGCAACAGGATAAGAATGGTACTGTAGGATTTGAGAGAAGACCTATATGGATTGATTACAGAGAGCTGGTGTTTGGGAATTAAAATGGAGTGATTCTGAAGTAATAAGCAAAATCCAGACCATGAAGCACCCTGTAGGATAGGAAAGAGCCAAGATGATTCAGAGTTCTCTATTTAATACGACTAAGCAGTTTGGTGACTTTTAATAAAATTGCTAATAAGGGTGAAGACATTGTGTGGAGTAAAAAAAAATAATTTGTTTTATTTTGAACCTGTTAGGTTTTAGAGATTAAGTGTGGGTACACGTGTGTACAGTATGTGTAGACCTACAGATATAAACACATATGCATATGCATACATCCTAATGAATAACAGAATCTAAAAATAATTTTTTTTTCTTTGTGATACGCGGACCTCTCACTGCTGTGGCCTCTGTCGTTGTGGAGCACAGGCTCCGGATGCACAGGCTCAGCGGCCATGACTCACGGGCCTAGCCGCTCCGCGGCATGTAGTATCTTCCCGGACCAGGGCACGAACCCATGTCCCCTGCATCAGCAGGCGGACTCTCAACCACTGCGCC
The DNA here is from genome assembly GCF_003031525.2 of Neophocaena asiaeorientalis asiaeorientalis. Lineage (NCBI taxonomy): Eukaryota > Metazoa > Chordata > Mammalia > Artiodactyla > Phocoenidae > Neophocaena > Neophocaena asiaeorientalis. The sequence goes on along the minus strand of NW_020172824.1, from coordinate 117,896 downwards.
ACCAGGGAAGCCCTAAAAATAATTATTTAAAAAAGAATTTAACAGTAAAATCACAACATTCTAGCATATATCATGTACCTTGATGAAAACTATAAAATCAGTTGCAACTTGGCACACATATAATTGAATAATTTTTGTTTGATGCTGTATACTTTCCACATGGAGATTTTAGCAATTCCCCATTCAACTCTTAATTCTCTGTATGGTTCCAATTCATATCTTGCATGGCATCTCTTTGAGACAAATAAGAAAAAAATCAATAGATTATTTTCCCATAACAAATCCATATGGCTCTCTCATAGGTGAGTAAAATTTAAAATGTCTCTCTAAAATATACATTAATGCTCATTTTTTCTTCAAATTTCAGAACTCTCCATGAAAAACAGAAAGAATTTATTTATTTTTTAAATATGAAGGAATAAGAATCCAATAAATGTTTTAAGATCTATTTCTGCTGAATTTCTAAACCAATATCATTACTATGATCTTATAAAAAATTACACTTGATTCAACAATTCCACTCCTAGGTATATGTATAAATACAAGAGGAATGAAAACATACATCCAACAAAAACTTGTACATAACTATCCATAGCAATATTATTCATAAAGTCCAAAAAGTGGAAACAGCTCAAATGTCCATTAGATGAATGGCTGAAAAAAATTTGATATATCCATACAAAAGAATATTATTCAGCCAAAAAAGTAATAGGTATTGATGCATGCTACAATAAAAATAAACCTTGAAAATATGATACTAAATGTAAAAAGCCAGGGGCAGAAGGCCAAAAATTATATTATTCCATTTATATGAAATATCCAGAAGAAGCAAATCTATAGAGATAAAAAGTAGAGATTAGAGGTTGACTCGGCTTGGGGGTGGGAGAGGAATGGAGAATGACTGCTAATTTTGTACTGGGTTTTCTTTGGAGTGATGAAAATGTTACAAAATGAAATTGTGGTGGTGGTTGTAGAACTTTGTGAATATACTAAAAGCCATTGAATTACGCTTTAAATGGAAGAACTGTATGCTATGTGAATTATATGTCCATAAAGTTGTTAAAGGATTAAAATTCAAATGCACAAAAAGAAAATAAAAGAACTCAGACAGATATAATTTCATACAATATTACAAAATAAATTTGTATGTTTAGATGAAATGCTAGCTTTCTAAGAAAATGCGAACTTCCCAAATGGACTTTAGAAGGTTTAGGAAAACTGAAGAATTCAATAACATCTGAGTAAAATGAGCATATTTCAGATTGAAAAAATAATAAATACACATGCTATTCAAAATATTCTACTACATGGGGAAAGAAAATAAGCAAGATGAACAAAGCAAGCAAAACAACAGCAAAGAAGGTGATGAATATAGAATAAACACAAACTCATTTATGACTAGTGCACAAATTATAAAGTATTATTAAATTTGATCTAATAATATACCATTACCAAGTAAGCATTACACTGGGAATTCATAGGTACATCACAGTACACTTAGGAAATTAATAAATGCAATAGATACATGGGGGAGCAAGCTTATAATCTATATAACAAAAGATTAAATGACAGATATGTATCAACACTGAATTTTTTATACCTTCTCTAAATATCTAAGAAAACAAGCAATATTTGTTCCTATGATAATATCTATATACATATCATTATGTAACATATCAACATCAATCCAGATTGGCAGTCAACATCATCCTCTATAAACAATGAAGAAACAATGAAGACATTCACAATAAAAACAACAGGAGTGAAATGCTCTAACTCCATATTACTTAATATGGCTCTTGACATTTCAACAACAAATTTTGACAAGAGTGTGAAATAGAAGTTTTAAGTGTTAGAAACAAAGAAGAAAAAACAGAGTAGTCATTAAAACACTGGCTCTAGAGTCATATTTTCTATATTAGAATCCTAACTTCTGCTTTATCTCATCAAATACTGGTTAAAAACATGTGACATTTATGTTTTGAAAGACATAAATATTTGCACACACAGAGGGAATGGAATGAGGAGGATAACAGAAAAATGCCAAGTTGATGTTTCAATTTGCCTGGTGAATGCCTGCTGCAATTTTTCTCAATCTCTTGGTCCCAGAAATGTTTACCGTGTAAGCTGACTGTTCTCACTGCTTTAGAGATCCATGTATTTGAGGTAAGCTTGGGGTAGGACAATCAATATAGGCTTCTTCAAACATTTCTGACATGTATTCCTATCACTTAAAGACTTGAATGTGTCTCCTAATAAAAGTGCGTGCATTTATTTGAAAATTTTATCTATGTACTATTGTATTAAACAACACAAAACCAAAAATTTCACAAAGCAGAAAAAAATATGAAATAAACATTTAAGATGTTTTACAGGCATACCTCTTAGATACTGTGGGTTCAGTTCCAGACCACTGCAATAAAGCAAGTCACACAGATATTTTTGGTTTCTCAGTGCATATAAAAGTTACATTTACATTATAGTGTAGTCTGTTAAGTGCGAAATAACATTATGTCTACAAAACATCATACATGCATTAATTAAAAAATACCTCACTGCTAAAAAATGCTATCATCTGAGCCTTCAGAAAGTTGTAATCTTTTTGCTGGTGGAGGGTCTTGCCTCCATGATGGCTGCTGATTGATCAGGGTGGTGGTTGCTGAAGGTTGGGATGGCTGTGGCATTTTTTTAAAAGAAGACAGCAGTGAAGTTTGTCACATTGATTGACTCTATCTTTTGCAAAGGATTTCTCTGTAACATAGCACTTTACCCATACTAGAACTTCTTCAAAATTGGAGTCAGTCCTCTTAAAACCTGCTGCTGCTTTATCTATTTAACTAAGTTTATGTAATATTCTAGGTTCTTTGTTGTCATTTCAACAATCTTCACCAGGAGTAGATTCCACCTCAAGAAACACTTTCTTTGCTCAGCCATAAGAAGCTACTCAGCTACTGAGCTATCTCAGTAATGAGAATATTTCTAGACATCTATTTTCAAAAAGTTTTGTCACTTTGAAATTAATCTTTTGTCTTAAAAAGTATTTGGTTATTTCTTAATATCTGCCTGGTAAACTACTATAGACAACATTTTAGCTTTGTGATATCAAGGAAATTGTCAGAAAATTTGGAATATTTGGGTTTCTGTTACCAAAATTATGTGATTTGAAATCTCCTTTTTGAGTATTTCATTATGAGAAAACATGTAAATTTCTGGGTGATTTAAAGAAAATGTTTTGGTACTTCTGCATTCCTTCCACTCTATTATAAATATTCTACCATTAGAAAACATGTTCATATGAAATTTACTGTTCATGGTTTTGGGTAATAGTGAACTATCTACCAAGTTAGAATACACTAAAAGGGAAGGAGTGAATGTGGGTACTCTTCAGAGTTACTCGAAGATACTTTATATACTACACTGACAAATGGCAGCCCATTTAAGAAAGAACTTGTAATAACATTTTTTAATTGAAATTAGAATATGCGTTCTCCAACTTTGGGAACCACTGACCTTAGTAGTCTTTCTAATGAGCTGACTTTCTACTTGAGTCTCCTTCTGAATGTATCTAGTACAGACAGACATCCATTGAGCAGAATCCTGTTTCCCAAACCCAGGTTCCACTCAGGCATAAAATGAATTTAGCTCATAGAAAAGAGGATAATAATTAACTATGCACATTTTAAAGTCACCTACTCCCTTTCTCATAATGAAAGTTTAATAACTTGGCTTCTGCAAAGTATTACTGGCAAGAACTCCCTGAGATATTCATTGCTATAACTAATTTTGCATACTCTCAAATATGCATTCACAAATTCATGTAACAAACACTTACTAAGTACCTCATTTATAAGCATCACTATTTTAGACACTGTAAATTTACCATAGGTAATCCCAGACAAAGCCCAATCACCAATGTAATTTATAGCCTCTGGCATATTCTACAATTTCTAATTCTATTCTTTAATACTAAATCAGCCCAATTACACTATCTTGATCATCAGGCTTTTGAAACTGATATTAATTCATTCAAAGATGGGTGAACACTGGTAAGAAATAGTTACAACTCTTTGTTATTACAAAAGTTATTTTTTTTATCGTGTCATTCTTGGAACAGTGTTATTTCCTGAGCAAACTTTTGGAGATGCTAAATCCAGAAACAAAATAGTGGATGAAATGAAATAAACTTTTCTCAGCACGATCCTTAATCACCTTATCCCTTTGTATTTGTCTGGATAAGGCACTAGACTTCAGTTCCAGGGCTCAGCTGAGTCTCTCTGGATACATCATAAAACGATGACGCCAGTAATCTCATGTTGCTCTATTTTTTTCCCTAAAAATACGGTCCTTTATTACTATAAAACTAATCCTGGTTAACTCCATTCTGAAACACAGCAGAAAACAAGTAAACACACACACACACACACACACACACACACACACACCCCACAGGAGGGTATTAATCTCTATAGTTGTAAAATGAACTAACATTTAATAATTTCAAGTCCACATTTTGAATAGGGTCAAGAAAAATTCAGAAATACAGAAATGGCTTAAATTTTTGTTCTCTGGAATTTTTTCTGAGCTAGTAATTTTTTTCTTGCTTCACACCACATGAACTAAATACTATATTTATGGCATATACAAGAAAGGGGTAGCATGCACACATGTTGGCATGCATATCTGTACAAAGAATTTTCTATATCTATCTCTAAGGTCTAGAGTGAGTGTATTCTGCTGTGTCTTATTTTTTTTTAATTTTTATTTTATATTGGAATATAGTTGATTTACAATGTTCTGTTAGTTTCAGGTATACAGCAGTGATTTAATTATACATATGAATATATCTATTCTTTTTCAGATTTTTTTCCCATATAGTTTATTACAGAGTACTGAGTAGATTTTCCTGTGCTATACAGTAGGTCCTTGTTGATTATTTTATATATAGTAGTGTGTACATGTTAGTCCCAACATCCTAATTTATCTCTCCCCCACACATTTCCCCTTTGGTAACCATATCTTTTTCTAAATATCAGAAATGGTGGTGTGGAGGAGGTGGAGGCTGTAGCTCCTAATGCATCAAATTAGAACTCCTGAGATCCTCTGCCTATTCTTTTTCTGCTCCTTCTTTTATAAAAAACCTCCCTCTCAGGTACATTTTGCAACACAAAATTACAATTGGTATGAAAGTTTTGGACATATTTTGCTAATACAAGCTATGCCAAAGCAAAATTTTATAAGGGGTCATGTTAACATAATCAAAGAGAACAATTTAGTTGATATAAGCAAATTTTATTTTACATTTCACGGAGCAGACAGTCTCCACCCTCAAGAGTCCAGAGAACTGCAAAGCAAGGAACAGGGCTGCAAGCTTTTATAGAGGAAGACAATTGGGGATTAAGAAAAGTGTGTTTAGCTTAAGTTGATTGGCTGGGGTTGTATATCTGACCTTATTTAGAGCAAGGAAGTCATTACAGATTTTTGGCATTTGGGGATTGGCTGGCTGGATATACAGTGTTTCTGGTCAAGTGAAGCATTTACAGGAATGGGAAAGTTATCTTAGTTTTAATCTGCTGATGTGGCACCCCAGGGTGGAGCTGCTCCATCTTGGGCCTAAAAATTTATTTCAACAGCCACTTGAATTTCCCTAATACTGTTCATTTGATATTTATAGCAAAGGCAACCAATGTTTCCAATGCAGGGGGTGAGGGAGACACCAGTGGAGAACAAAGATCATAGTCTATTATGTATCTGAGTGGGGAAAATTCACTTTACCACATAATATAAGACACAAAATGCAGCACACAATCTATCCACAGATGCTTTTGATCTAGAAGGCTATATTCCTCTTAGTCATATGTAACCACTGAAAAAATTAGAAAAAATAAATTCCATATGAGAGGACTTTGTGAGTTCAAATATACTGCTTCAGAATTATCTTTGGCACTGTTGTGTTCATTAGAAGGGATACCTGTCAAATTCAACTATTCAGTCTTTTACATTGGATTGTACATGAGAAAAATATCACCCGCTAATATTAATGCTACACAACAGGATGACAGCTTTAAATAAAACACTTATATAGAGTTAAGAGGTGGGACCACATAAATGAAGCCATATGTTCAGTTTAAGAGTGTGAGAAGATGAATTGCCAAATGAGGCAACTGAAGGAAGAATGGATAGTGGGTTTTCAGAAGAAAACAACAAATACAACATGGTAGCAAAGGAGTAGCCACAGAAGTCCCTTTACTGTCTTTCATCATTTAAACAATCTTTTCAGTTAATATTCAGCCTCTCTAGAAAAAAATGCTACCTCTCTCAAATAGCCTTGCTCTTCATTGCTTTCCGCCCAAGATGATGTCTGAAGGTAGTTGTGCGCAAACATAAGCTGGCAGGAAAGAGCTAGAAGTCTTTGGTGCTTTGTTTATTAGATGATCTGGTCTCTATCAGTTTACATTTCTGCCTCCATCTCTTGTTTCCATTCCCGAATCCTTTGTATCACCCCCTAACATCACCCACGCTTCACCTCCAGTGAAGTAAACCTTGTTTCAAGAACTGGGGCAGAAGTATCTTCACTATTATACTACAGGGAGAAATCTATGTCATGTCTCCTTTAGTAATACTAACAATAATAACACTTAAAAGGCACTATGTGTCAGACATAGTTCTAACAACTTTACAATTCTTAACTCGTGTACAATTCTTAACTCATGTAATTAAGTTAATCACCATATTAAATCATGATCTCACACTCCTTTCATTCATTCTGTAAGGAATGCTAGACTATACCCTGGTCAATGTGTTCTTTAGACCAACTAGGATGAAGATCATGCAACTAAAATGGTCAAAGTGAAAATCATATTAATAATTCCCTCAAAATTGCTCCTTTATAACTTTATGTTTCTCCTCTGTAGACATATAACCACATGGTTGTTTTAGTTACAAAGTATTTGCATAGGCATTAATAACATATATTGTAGAATATAGTAATAACAACTCTGCTTTGGTTGACCTTCTTCTCAGGAACTAGGAACATGGTCTCAGAGTAGAGAAAATTTTAGAAAGAAATAGAGAGAGAGAGAGAGAGAGAGAGAGGCATGAAAAGGTAGGCAGACAAAATTAGAAAGAGACAGGTACAATGCAACAATAACAATATACTTAAATCCATCGTGTTGAAACAGAATTGTGGATTTATTTTGATCTACTTCCCCTTCCTCAGCATGATTGTCTAAATTTGCAACATAAACCCCACTGTTCTCTTGTTCCATATCAAAGGGAGAAGCAGGGGATTTGAAGGGAAGGGGGCAGAAATGGGAAAGAGATGGATTGTTGACCTAGGGTAAGCGACAAGGAACCCAGCTTAAATGGCTTTTCTTGGGTCACTATAGGATATACAGGAGACATAAAGGACCATGTGTATCAAGTTTAATTGGTTTGAAGCTGCCTATAATGGGAAGCAGCACAGCATTATGAAAAGATCACGAAAAAGAAACTGAGAGGCTTGGCTTATGATTCCTGCTGCTACTAGCTCCTTGATTCTTGGGATTACATGTCTTTGGGCTTTATTTTCCTCTTAATGGTTTTGAAACCTAAATATTAATCATAATCACAGAATCTCTTTTAAAATATAATACTTCTATGCTTCACTTCAGACCTATGAAATAAAAATGTCTAAAAAATCTGTTTATATTGGAACCTCTTCATGTGATTTCAATAATCAGCCAGTTCGGAAACCACTGGGCCAGAAGATACTTTAATTCTATTCCAGTTTAAATGTTCTGATTTTATTTCCTTTTTCAAAAACAATATAATCCACATACCATAAAACTCACTATGTAAAAGTGTGCAATTTAGTGGATTTTAGTATATTTACAAGTTATACAGTCATTACCACAATCTAATTCCAGAATGTTTTCATCACCCCAAAGAGAAACTCTTTACATATTAGCAGTTACTACTCCTTTTTCTTACAGAGATAAAAAATTCAAAATGTGAGAAATCCATCCCACTTCTGGAACAATTAAATTAAAAGAAAACAATTAAAGGGACTTAGTAGATTCATCAGCCTAATGCAATGTATAAAACTATAAAACCCTTTGAAATCTGATTCAAACAAACACATAAAACTAAGTTAAATTTTCAATCTCCTTGTAGATATAACTATTTCAGTATTACAGGAAAAATGGTTTTATGTCTAGTATTTACTTTAAAACAATCTGTTATGGAGACAAGTGAAAGAGATATAGGTGAAATAAGATTGGACATATATCGATAACTGTTAAATCTGTTTGATGGGTACATAGTAATTTGTTATTTATCCAAACTCTTAAATACGTTTGACAATTTCTACCATAAAAAATTAAAACATCTACTTTTTCATGATGTCATTACCAAAGAATTACTAAAGCTTCTTTAATTATTTTTATACATGTCTTAGTAATATTGAGAGATACACGATTTTCCCTTTCTAGGATAAAACTAATAATGTTTACTTGAGTCTTTAGTTCCCAATTTGGGGTTGCATTCCTATTGACACCAGAAAAAAAATTATCATTTTTTAAGCTAAGCCTCTTTTGAAAACTTTAAAGGCTGACTACAACTTCCACACGGAGAAAAATTTGTCATACAAAACATTGAGCAGAATAAAAATAGGTGGTTCTAAACATTGATGAAATTCTTGAAAGGCTTAGTTTATCTGATTTTAAAACAGGTAGCCACATTGTGTAGTATTCTTTTCTGTATAGCATCTATTAGCATTAAAACTTATTTCAACATGTTGTGGGTGACATCAATGAAAATATTTTCCCAGTTGTCCCTATAATCTTATTGGTGTAATATCTTATCCATATTGTTATTCTGGAAGCTTCTAAGTTGTTATATGACCTCAGGCACTTACCACACTGATCAGTATAGAATTCATCTGAACAAGGCTGGATTAATGAGTCTCTGGAAACTGAGATTCTAGATAAATTCTTCCCCTGTAGAAGTTATAATATTTAAAATCTTGAAGGTATCAACAGTTACGTTTCCTAGAACAAGGAAAAATAAAATTGCGGCGGAGGGGAATATAACAAATCCACTGAGAAAAGCAGAGACTAGAGCAGGAGAGTTCCTGTGGGTTTTTTAAATCCCTATTTTCAGTAGTGACTGGGGTCCAGCTGCATTTCTGTCCTCTTAATTTGGTTATTTTAATTATCTTTGGATTCCTTAACCCCCAAATTCCATTTTTTGTTCAACTGGTTTTCATCTTATTTTGGTTATTTAGAAACAAACAAATATACTTGGCTAATGCTATGAATATTATCACTTTTATTGGAACAAGGGCTTTAGATTAGCACTTTGATCAAGAAATAGGAAGAGAGTGTGAAGCTTAATGCACACTGAAGGCTTTCCCACAGGAAGGACTCAAGTGTTTGATTCAAATATTGATGTAAATTTCACTGTTACCACAGGTAGAAGAAAGCCACTCTCAGAACTATTGGACAAGAAAGAGCTCAATAAAAACTTGGAAAACTTTTTGCATTACAAATAAGACGAATCTTCAATTCAACACGCTCCAGCCACCATAATGGATGCTGCTGAAAAATTTCATTTTCTTTAGGCCAGAACCTTGAAATGATATCAGGACCATCGATTACAGGAAAATAGCTATGAAAAATTTTTCAGTGCTGCAGGAATATATTTTCTAGGTTGGAGTGAAAAATCATAAACCTTGTTTCCTTTAATAGAAACCAAGACTTATAGACCTAGGAACTGTTAGTACTCTTTTGAATCATACTTTGGTTAAACTTGCCTTAGAATTGAAATCAGGTTCATTTTTACCAATACATAATCCATAATTCAGACTGAACCAGATGTTATCTCATTAACTTGAATAAAAAGAGATCAATATTTATTCTGGCACAAATATTCTTTTAGAATCTAGTGATTCTTAACACAAGGCTATGGATATCTGGAAAAACAAATTGTAGGAGTTCTGATACTGATTCTGATACTGTGAGTAACATTGAGCAAGAGATTGCATTACTTATAAAAGTGAAAAATCAAAATCAACTGGATATAAAACATCACTTGGAACTTGCCATGTAAAAGACTGCTTGAAATTTCAATTTCTTATGCAAATCAAACTATAGCTGTTTTTCTCTTGAAATACACTTTTGTGCAGGAATAGAATTTGGTTTTATTAAGACATTTTAAAAAATGTATTTACTTCTCTGAAAGTGGAATTTGTTTGTACATGAAAGATAAAACTGAGAGAGACGTAACTCTTTGTAAGGATTATTTTCCTATTCTATCTATGTGAGGAAAATAAAGTTTCGATACAATAAATTTTATAAAAAATATCTGATAAAATTATGTTCATTTTTCTGGGGAGAAAATGTCACTTTTATTAGCTACTCAAAAGTATCTATGACCAATTATGCATTAAGTACTACAGGTTTCTTAAAAATTCCATATATTTTTTACAATACGTGTCATTTCGGGGCGCTGCAAGGAGCCCAATCCTTTATGTCTCAGTGCAGAAAGAATTCAGCAAGAGGTAAAGTGATGGATAAGAAACGATTTATAGGAATAGGGTGCTTCTGAAGCTTACAAGAGTGTGGGAGAGAGCGTGCCGCGCCCGAGAACTTAGTAGGCTACAGTTTTATAATCAAAGGAAAAGTGAGGAGGGGGAAAAGACCACTTTCTTCTTCATTCTTGAGTAGACGTTATGCTTTCATCAACAGCTCCTCCTCCAGGTTGAGTTTTTTTGTCCTTACATGGTCAAGCCAGGACTGTAAAAATTATTACAGGTCTCTGTACAATGAGCACCTTTTCATATATTATTGTTTTTTATGTGTGCAGAGAGTATGTCCTAGGAATCATTAACTTACTGAGCTCACTGGGCAGGATGTGGGTCCCATGCCACCATTGTTTTACTGTTTTGGGACATGTCTCGTGCTTCTGTCCCATGGTTTCGTTGCTAGGCAAGCCTGCTTGGTTTTGTGGTTAAGTAAAACTGTTTTCTTGAGTAATCATTAATTTACAGTGGTCTCCCATATTTCTTTCTACTTACAATCCCCTGGTGGGATTAACTACTTAATCACCTACTTTATCCCTTTAGTCTGTCCCTATCAATATATGTTGAGGGTTATCTCTGCTCTTGAGGAAGTCTAATTATTTTAATTTTATTTACTATGAAAAATAGTAGGTTTGAATAACTTTCTGACTCATAACAGAGAACTTAGGTGGCATCTTTCTAAGGAATAAAGAAAAAGATATCAGTATTAAAAATAAATCTAGAATATATATTTATTAAATATAACTGAGATTTATCTTTTAAAGTTGAAATAAAAGTAATTCTGAGATGTTGCTATAGTCAAATGAATGAAGATGTACTTGGAAATGAATGATTTTTCAACATTCTTTAGCATCAAAGAAAAGATTAGGCAAAGACTAATAGATAAATAGAGGAAAAGTTATATACCAGAAAGAAGGAAAGGACTTAGAGAAAATGATAAAAAGGTAATGATAGCAATATTCAAATTTTTTAACTGCCAAAACACTTGACTGTAAACAGTGAAGAAAGATATAATAAAAATAACATTAGAAAATCGATATTTATTATATACTACTGACAAAATGATATTTTGAAAATATTATTTCACTCTACTGCTAAAAGAAGATCTTACTCCATTACTTTACTTCATTTGGGCCTTAGTTTTTTGCCCCAGACGCATGTCTAAATAGTCCACACTTATCCCATTCTTGAACAATATGGAAGAATTTTCACTTTTCCAAACATGCTATCCTCATTCTTCTTGTTAGTATTTCCTTCAAAGCATGGAAATATTTTCTTGTCTTTTCACTTCCTCTATGACAGGCTAAGTTAGGGAACTCCCTATATTAGCTCATAAAATCACATTATTACGTTTACTATAACATTTATCATAATATAATACAATTGAATCTATGTCACCTTTTCTATGGAAAGCACTGTGACTTTTATCTCTGAATTCCCAAAAGCCAGCAAGTACTACCCACAAAATTAGCACTCACAATGAGGTAAACAGAGAATAAGACTCATATCTATTACCTGCAGTATATTTGTGATGGGGTGTCCACTTCTCCCCTGTTCAAGTTCAGCATGTACCACCAGGTATAAATTTTTACCAGAGAATAGCAGCTCAAGTTCTTAGTCACTGAACCAAGTACCAACCATGGAAGATAATAAGTGATAATTGTTCATAAGTACTATTAATACTTAATTTAACATAATTAATAATCAAATGATAATCTCTTCTAGAACCAGGAGGTTGAATGCCGACAATGCAATATTAGGAAGCATTTACACATGAAAGCCTCTTCAATTTTGGATTAAAGACCAACTTTGAGTTTGCTTTAAAGTATTTTTCTTTAATGATTTCTAAAATCGTTGTGTAAGGTTCTAGGGACTACCTAATAGGTACTGCAAAGTCTGGTAAACTAGCCCCTTTTATCTCCTTTAGATTTATTCTAGTTCAACTTCATTCCTTTGGAGAGGATGCTGAACTTTTCAGCCTGACTTACTCTGTTTCCCTTCCAACACTTGCTCATTGTGTCTGTGTCCTCTGAGAAGTGAACAAGACAGAGTTAATAGTGCAAAACATTTATTAGGGGTAATGACTGTGAAAGATAAAGGGAGAAGGGAACAGGAGTAGGATAAGAAGGCATTCAGACCATGATGTAGATCTGATACCTGAGAGAGAGATGGAGAAAAAGGAAGATGGGGTAGAAAAAACCTCTGACTGTGATGTAGCTCTGAGAAAGTGTTGGCTGATGCAAAGAGAAGATCTGGCACGGAGATCAATACTAGAGGAGTTCCCATCCAGACAGACAATTGAAACTGATCAGCAGAAGAAGGCAGACACCTGCTGTTACACCACTGGGGCAGTAAAAGTATGTGGAAAACTTAAATAATTCATGAGGGTTCTGCTTGCCCAGCTATAACTGTAAATGGATAAATGCAGCAACCCTGGCTTGAGAAGCATGTGGATGCCAGGGGCTCAGATTTTTCTGCACTCAGAGGTGTAGAATGAATGGCAGTGGAGGGAAAGGATTAACACAAGTCATGGCCCTGGGCTGTTTTGTGAAACCCCAAACTTTTTCTTCTAAATTTCCCTTCAGGAGAAAGAAGCTCCTGAGAATGAGAAATAGATGTGCTGTTTTCTTAACAATGGAGAAATGGATGTCCTCAGCACAAGTGGTAGACTGTTACGATTATGGAAATATGCCACTCAGATCTCTCTTCGAGAAGAAACATTCAGTAAAGTGTGAAGGTAGCTGGTGCTCAGTGCCTTTGGGATCTATCACAGTTTTTGAGCTGAAGTCATGCTCTCCCTAGGCATATCCCAACAGAGAGCATTATAAGCTAATATACACTAATAAATTTGTAAACCTGCATGAACTAGACTTCCAGTTAAATTATCCCCAATGAGTTTTTCTCTCAAGATAATACCTGAGGATGGAGCTCTCCAGTCAGTGTGCCGTTGCAGTCTCATGCACAGTGAAGGGTTAAGAAGTGCTGGAGGACATTATGCTAAGTGAAATAAGCCAGACACAGGACAAATACTGCACGATTACACTTTTATGGGGAACCTAAAATAGTCAAACTCATAGAACCAGAACATAGAGTAGTGTTTGTCAGGGGCTGTGGGGAGGCAAAAATGGGAAGGTGTCAGTCAAAGGGTGCAAAGTTTCAGTTATGCAAGATAATAAGTTCCAGAGATCTACTGTACAACACAGGGCCTACAGTTAATGATACTGTATTCTGTACTTTAAAAATTTGCTACAAGGCTAGCTTATGTTAATCACTTTTACCCCAAAAGAAAAAAAAAATTTTAATTAAGTATAGTTGATTTACAGTGTCCTGTTGAAACTGAAACAAACTGAAACTCACATGACATTAATTTTGTTTTTTTAATTAAAGAAAAAAAATAAAGATAGCAAAAGGAAATTGTTCAAGGTGATAGATATGTTTATGACCTTGATTGTAGTGATGGTTTCATGGGTATATACTTATCGCCAAACTCATTAAGCACTTAATATGTTCAGCTTTTTGTATGTCAACCTTCCCTTAATAAAGTATTGGGTTTTTTTCAGTGCTGCTGAATTCATTCTTATCATAGTTGCATGGTGGGCCTGTGGCTTTTGGAGTCACCTGGCCTGGCAACCTTCTTGTCCCGAAGGATTCTTCCCAATTACTCTTGTGTTTCCACACCAATGTTGTTATTTTCTATGTATACCATGCCATGAAAAAGATTGGGAAGCACTCACTGCCTTTGAGCATCCTGCCAAAGTAATAAAACCATTTGAGAAAACAAAGGTATTTTTATAATTCTCATTAGCCATACGTTTTTAATTATATCTGCTCTTCAAATCCTGTGCTAAAACCCAGCAGCTTCCTCATAAACACCCCAGGACATTCTGAATTCAGGAAATATTTTGACAATTTATTACTAATGAGCCTGTTCAGACTGCCATGGTCTATCACAGCCATATGTATATATTTTTTTACTTTTTTTAATGCATTTCCATGATGAGAAGGCCCAGGGCTGTGAAACTTAGGGAATATACAGTATATCAGCATGTTTTCTGTGTTCTCACAAATTATTGATTTCAAAAAGCACAATATTTCTCCAAAGGGTCAAACACCTTGTGGCTTTATTTTATGCTCTGAACATAATCTAAGAAATGACAAAGCCTTCTGTGACCTCTCCCTCTCAGGGTATTTTGGAAATAAAATTCTCTGAATTAGGGACTTTGGGCATGGTCATTTGGTAGAAACCTAGGTGAGGAGCAGGGATACTGTCATTTTCCTTTGTTACCATTTTGCTTTCTGACATGTTCTATCCATAGAATGTAGATGAGAATGAGCTCAGTGATTCAATATCCATGGGCTGCCTGAAGTCCTTGGACGGTACTTCTTAAAAGCTGGAGCAGTTCCTCATCATGTGTAGCATTCTCTGCATGAGCCCTTTGTCTGGACATAATAACAGCAGGAACTGACTCTTCTCAGAGCCACCGTGGACCTGAAGTGAGGTTAAGCTTCAGTATTTGAGCTTCATAAGAATGATCCAATCAATTGCTGTCATGGAGAACGTTTTTCATAAAATAATTTGAACATATGGCTATCTGCCACCCACTCCTCATTAGCACTAGGTTCCCTGGTGTTTCTATGTGCGTCACTTCTACCATTTTGGCCTTCCCAACTCCAGGGGATTGGGATCTTTGGAGCAAATTTAGTAGATGCTTATTCAGGAGGGACCCAGGAGAAATGCAGGTCCAGGACCTCTCTGATATTTGTAACTCACCTTTGAGACACCCTCCAAAACCCAAGTATCTTTAATATTATAGATATTTGCATTTATGCCAGATAACGATGGCTAGCATTGCCATTAAAGGATGAAAGCATTATTTATAATGGAACCAAATGCCAAAGCAAAACACTCTCAAAGGATTATAGAACAGTGCCAGTATATTCCTCCTCACTGCTTAAACTAAGCTTTCAATTGTAATTATAATTGTTTTTTCTACACTGACTGTTGGTATCTTGGGAAGAGAAATTATTGTGGCTCATTCAGTCTCCAAAGTGACGGACTACTTTTTCCTTTTCTCCCTTTGTTATAAACTTGAGGATGACGTACAAGTTACAAGCAAACAAAACAAACAAACAAAAAACCCAAAACCCCTTACATTTAATAAACACTTCAAATGAACCCCTGTCTCAAAGAAAAATTCCTTCTCAGTATGGCTCAGGAAAAAAAAAGAGGAAACGTAAGTGTGATCTCTAGGAAGGCATTCCTTTCCATATACTTCTTAATAATTTTTCTTAGATGATACCTGGAAGCCAGAACTCCCTCTTGTGTTCCTCTTTTATTCAAGAAGCAATTTGTCAGATCCTTACCTTTCTGTCTTTATGCCTCACTGACCTATTTGTCCAAGGAGATCACTCTTCTCAGTGCTTAGTCCTGAAAGTTTATTAAGGAGAAAAAAAGCAGTGAACCAGTGTTCGTTCAGGTGAAGACTATAAGCAAGTGTACAATTTTCAGCTCAGAATGTCTATTCTACTGCATGGCCACAGTCTGAAAGCATAAGTCAATATAGGTAACAAAATATTGATCACTATTACATGATGTGGCCAATGACATTACATGACGTATTCAATGTGTTATCTCATTATCTATGCACAATACAATGCACTATGCAAAACTGCTATAAACACAATGCATTAACACTAATTCCCTTCAATCCCTGGGTTTCCTCAGATGATTTGTTTAATGATTGTTATTTCATTAAATAATCATGTGCCTTTTGTACACCACTGAAGGAACTTGATCTATAAAAAGTAAAACATAAATGATAACTATGTGTTTAGGTTTTATGACTAACTGTATATTTAATTCTATGAAACATGCATTGATTAAAACTTATCCTAAGCACTGAAATGAAATAAGATAGAGAAGGTGGCTGTCCTCATGGAGTAGATTATCTAGACAGAATAAGTGCATGTGTGATGTACATAGAGGAACATTGTGATAAAAGAGCATATACTGGGGTAATTTAACCTACTCTATGGAACTAGGGAAGATTTTCTGATAAAATGACATTATGCGCAGGTTATAAGGAAAAGTAGATTACTGAAGTGAAACTACAGAATTGAATGGGTCGGCTCAATCTAAACAGAGAATGTGACATATGTAAAACACTGGACTAGAATTAGAATGTGGCATATTTGAGGCACTATAAAGTCTAGAATATCTGGGTGCAGGGTATGGTAAAATGTGTCTGGGAAGTTAAGGCTTCATGTGGAGATCCTTTTAAGCTCTGTTAAGTGTTTCAGATTCTATAACAAGATCAATGGGAATTCATTAGAAAAATTTAAACAGAACTGATACAGTTGGATTTTTATTTGAAAATAATGATTTGGAGCAGGGCAAGTGGATGCAGGGTAACAAACAGGAGATTATTGCAGTGGTCAGGACAAAGATGTAACCCATGCTAGTGGCAGAATGCTGAGATATCAGTATATCTTTTAAGACACCTTGAATAAGTAGAATTAATCAACTGAATTTGATGATTAACAATTGTAGTGGGGAACAGAATAAAAACAAATCAAAGATATTTCCAAGGTTGAGTAATTGCAGGTTATTTAATGCGATAGATAAACCTGGAGAAGGGAAAAATTTGTGAGAAAAACGGATATATCAACATTCTAAGTTTGAAGTTCATGAGCTGTCCATTAAGCATATAGAGTGTAAGATTAAGGAATTATCGGTTTATAGATGGTAATTGAGACTTTGGATTGGATTGATGCATGTGGGTATGCATTCAAATGTTTGATTGTTTGTTTTATATTTAAATGTGGAAGCAGTTAAAGCATGTTTAAATGTGACTGGGATAGAACCAATGAAGGAAAGACTTCAGTACAGACTGAAAAGGAATAATTATGTAGCTGAACAACTTTTTGCATGTTTGTAGTTATCCATTCCTTCTAAGGAGGGTGGTTTTGGTAAGTGGAGGTTAGGGTTAAGCAAAACTTAAAAATAGATATTCATGGAATTAAAACACACATATTTAAGTGTCATTGGTTTCTATGGCCTTCATAAAAAATATTCATACTTATGCTGTTATTGTATGACTCCAGAGCTTTCTTTTGGATGCAATAAAAACTTCTTATGTTCTAAAATGCCCAACATGGCTACTGTCCACTGAAGAATTCATTCTTTTTTTTTTTTTTTAAAGAAGATGTTGGAGGTAGGAGTTTATTAATTCATTTATTTATTTTTGCTGTGTTGGGTCTTCATTTCTGTGCGAGGGCTTTCTCTAGTTGTGGCAAGCGGGGGCCACTCTTCATCGCGGTGCGCGGGCCTCTCACTATCGCGGCCTCTCTTGTTGCGGAGCACAGGCTCCAGACGCGCAGGCTCAGTATTTGTGGCTCATGGGCCTAGTTGCTCCGCGGCATGTGGGATCCTCCCAGACCAGGGCTCGAACCCATGTCCCCTGCAATAGCAGGCAGATTCTCAACCACTACACCACCAGGGAAGCCCAAGAATTCATTCTTGACCTAATAATTTACTGTAACAGCAATAAATATTGTGGCAATGCCAGGCAGGGAGAAACATTATTTTCTCACTGTTTTTAATGAGGTCCTTCTTAAAATAAAATTTAATAAATAAATTTCTTACTATATATGAAAATATAGACACTTATATATGTTTATAAATGACAGGATGTTCTATAGTTTATTTATAGTGTTTCAAGTTGAACAAATATGTATATTCTCATTGACTTCCCAGTTAAAATATATAATCAGTTAATGTTTCACTAAGAATTTTAGTTTTACATAATAAAAGCCATGTTTAAAAAAAAAAAAAAAAAAAAAAAGAATTTTAGTTTTAGAGTGTCCATGTTGTTAAAAGATACGCACTTAATGCACTTTTCCTGTAGAATAAAAGAATCTGTCCCAAATTAAGTTTACATTTTGTCTTACTGTCATATTTCTTTTAGATTAATGGCAACATGTTGAAACACCACAGAAAGCCATGTAACACGATAACATTGATATAAATACTGACATTACTTTTATTTCATATTTTTATATTCATGTTCTATGTGTTTCCATTATATACTTTCAATTTCACTAGGAAATAAATGAGAATGGTTTCCTAGACAAAGAATATAGCATTCAATTCTAGTTTAATTTATATGTTTAAATATAAGTTTTATTAATAAAAGAGAAACAGATTCCAGGATAAACTAAGATTTGTACTTCTGTCATGGTAAATTTTATGAAACACACTGGAGAAAAATAACCTGCTTTACAATTGATATATTTTATATTCATGTATAACAAAATGTAGATTTTCATCTACCAAATTACATTTTTGCCAGAAAAGGAGCATTATTTCACACAAAGGACTCAGATTATGAATGTCTTATTATAGAGAGTCTTAAATAATTATGTTTTCCTTCTATTGTTTATCAAGAATGTGCCTTTCCTCTTGTAGAACTCAAATACCAGTACTGCAAAACATATTTTATAACATTATACATATAGTTCAATACTTTCTTGGCAGGAGATTCTTCCTGAAAGGGGTTTAGTGGCCTTGTAATGCACATTTCCTTTTTTCAGTCATTATGCTGTCATTTCATAAATAATTAATTAATTGGAATATAGAGTATATTAGATGACTCCTTTTTTTTAATGTATAGAGACTGGAAATATTTCACCAGCTTTAAAGTGAAATGGATGAGGCACTAATTTACATAATATATCTTTCAAGTAGGGGGTAAGCAGTGCAGGAAGTGAAACTGTAGTGTTCTCATTACTGCACACAGAACTTTTTTTTTTTTTAATGTGATTGGTCCCTTTCGTGAACTTCCTTCTATCTATCATTTAAGCAATAAGTATACCATAAAAAGGAAAATTAGAGAGCAAAAAACAGTTTGAAAATAAGATATGGAGAGTCACTCTGGAGCAAGTTGTTTTCTCCAAGTTCCTTTTTTACTTTTTTTCAGATACCAGGTACAAGGATAAGGTACTCAATGCGAGAAATTGCAAATAAGTAATAAAGAAAGACCATAAATTTTTTGTAACATCCTCTTGGTTACTCCCTTCAGCTGCAGTGTTTGTCGAGTCCCATGTTCACTGGTAACTCATTCCATAAGCATATAGGCATCAGACACTATGTCAAGTCTCTGTGCTTATAGCTTATTGTGCACTTTTCCTTAAGGGGTTTTAGTAACTCTTCAGCCACCTAAAGTCTAAATCTTGAATTTCAATGGTGTCATTTGTCTACTTTGTCCAGATTTACTCCAGATTAATACAAAATTAATAACTTTTTAAACTAGGTACCTTACAAAAAATGCATTGTTTAAATTCTAATGGTATTGTATTAGCTTATGGAGACAACTAGAAATAGAACAATAAAAGTAAAAGTCTTTATAAATAGCATGCTTTGTCTGTGTTGACTAAACAATTTTATAATCATCAATAATAATATTAATAGCTGCTAATATTATAATTTATTAGGAATCATGAGAGTAAACATTTACATGTATGTTGTCATAAAATTCTTTTATTTCCTGAGGTAGATCCAATAAACTAAAACCTGAAAAGATGTATGCAAAATTATGTTTTTTAAATGTGATTGGAGCTGTGTGAGCAAAGAGAAAAGATAATAGATGAGGTAGAGATGAGGTCAGAGGAGTGGCAGCTGCCTTAAAGTAGACTGAGGGACTTCCCTGGTGGCACAGTGGTTAAGAATCTGCCTGCCAATGCACGGAACACGGGTTCGAGCCCTGGTCCGGGAAAATCCCACATGCCGTGGAGCAACTAAGCCCGTGCACCACAACTACTGAGCCTGCTCTCTAGAGCCAATGAGCTACAACTACTGAGCTCGCATGCCACAACTACTGAAGCCCTTGCACCTAGAGTCCATGCTCCGCAACAAGAGAAGCCACTGCAAGGAGAAGCCCGCACACCACAACAAAAAGTAGCACCGCTCGCGGCAACTAGAGAAATCCCACGCGCGGAAAAAGTCGACTGAAGCAGAGCAAGTGTGAAATAGAAAGATCACGGAGACAGCTCTTGCAGTGATCCAAGTGAAAGATGATGGTAGCGGGGACACGTGATAAAATTGAGCAGACACTGGAACTATTTTGAAGGTGTTTCCTACAAGAAATCCTTACAGCTTATATTTGGCATTTAAGAGGAGAGTCAAAGATGACACCATGTTTGCCCACAAATAATTGGAAGGATGGAATCACCTTTAAATTAGGTGGGAAAGACTGCAAAAGAAGCAGATTTGTGAAGACAGGAATGTCTCTGACATTCTGAGCCTTAAAGACTGGAGCTGCTAATGTTTGCCACAAAGTGGAGAAAGCTGTCTGAAAATGAAACCAACATGAGGACAGCAGAAGTGTGAGATGGATGGGAAAAACCCATCAGCCTTCACAAAAATCACAAGATTGTCTTTTACTGGTCTCTCCCTTATTAGGTTCCAGTTACATTGACCTACTCTCCTTTTTTTCCAACAGGTAAATCTCTATCTCACTTCAGGGCTTTTGCCCTTGCTGTTCTATTTCCCTGAAGTGCTCCCCACTTCCTTTGGCCAAGTTTTGCTCACCCTTCAAACATTAGCATGAATATTAACTCCCAAGAGCTATGCTTCCTGACATCCCAGTCTAAAGTAGAATGCTGGGGCTTCCCTGGTGGGGCAGTGGTTGGGAATTCGCCTGCCAGTGCAGAGGACATGTGTTCAAGCCCTGGTCTGGGAAGATCCCACATGCCGCGAGCAACTGGGCCAGTGCTCCACAGCTACTGAGCCTGCGTTCTAGAGCCTGCATGCCACAATTACTGAGACCGCAGGTCACACTTACTGAGCCCACACGCCCAGAGGCTCTGCTCTGCAGCAAGAGAAGCCACCACAATGAGACGCCCATGCACCACAAGGAAGACGCAACAAAGCCAAAAATAAATAAATAAAAGAAATAAATAAAGTAGAACGCTGTTTTCCATTACTCTCACCCACTTTGCTTCTGGGATCTACATGCATACATACATACATACAGAATATAAGATTATATATTATATATATTATATGTATAAGTATATGCTTATTTTATGAATATATTGTTTACTAATGTTTATTCATTCAATTTTATGAACATGAAAGGTTAGAAATTAGGATTTACTGCTGTATTCTCAGAAATGAGCACAGCCCTTGGTATACAGAATATGTGTATTTATTAATTTGCTTTGCTGGTATTCTGTTCTTCCTTCAGTAACCACCTTCCACTGCATTCTTTAAAGGAGCTTAATCTGGTCAATCAGACCTTGACACAACTATCCCTTTTAAGATGATTCAGCATACTTCTGCTTTGATTTCATATATGTAGAGTCTACCACTTTACTATAGAAGATAATTTTGTACTCAACACCCAGATTTAGGAAAACAGCCATACCAGTCATTTGGAAAGTAGATAACTAATGCAGGCTGATTCTATCGTCCTAATTTTAAAGTGGCCTTTTTGAATGTGACTAAAATCTTGAATACATTTTCTTCACTCTAGCCTTTTCGGTGTACACTGGTGTAACTTGCAATGAATAATTACATCTACAATACAAATACTTTAAAATAGCCCAAAGCATGACTAAATCTTTATTGGTAAAATTGCCTAATTCACCACTGGAGTCACAGTGATTTTTTTCCTAATGTAACCCTGCTGATTAACCCAAGATTAAAAGAATCAGGCGGTTCTATATCATTCATTCTAAGGTTCTGTTTCTGAGTAAAGAGAAAATTATATTCAATTTCCTTTCATTGGTAACCATTTTATTCTTAATTCTTTGAAAATTGAGGATCATTTCAGATAATGACATTATTCAATGCACAAGAATATTATTTTCTTTATCTCTTACACTTGTCCCCACACTAGCCAACGATTGGGAATTCATTCAATTAGTGTTAACAATTATATCATCTTTGTGAGCCTAAAGTAAGTTATATAGGAAATATGAGGGAATAAGACAGATTCTCAAGTCTGACTTTTATATGCTATATCAATTGTTATACTTAGATGCTAATATTGACAGAAAAGGGAGGCATATGAGGACAGTTTATTGCAGTAAAAGGCAGAAAGTATTAAAGTGTTGACTGCGTAAATGTGAGCAAGAAAAGATAAATTATAGTTAAGTTGTATGGGAAAATTTAACAGATTATTTTATTTAACAATTCCTTAGTATGTCTCTCTTTTCTTGTATTCAGAAAGAACGTATATGATAAATGATACAGAAAACTACTGGTACAAATGAAATGAGTGCCTGCCTAAGGACCAGCACTAGAAAATTCTCTCACTTCAGTTTCTCTTAATAAAAGAAATAATCCCTGCCTTTTTCTCTGGAAACATTATGTTTAAATAGAATTTTTCTTTGTTGTTTCAGCACTCACTAAGCATATTTCTAAATTATACCAAACTATATTTCCATCTTTGTAGCTAAAAGTTAATAAAATTTATTTGTATATTATAATTTGTTATATAAGTGTCTTAGGTTCATATTTTTGAACAACTGTTAAGGATCACACTCTGTGTTGTTTAGTAGAGTGGTTAAATGCAAAAATATTCTGTAGTTCGGAGTTAAAAATTAGTTTCCTTGGCAGCTCTTTTTTGGTAAAAGAAAGAAAATGTTATTTGACTAAAAGGTCTAGTTTTGGGGTTTAATAATTCAAAATATTAATGTTAACAGAAATGTAAGTTATAATTTGATTCACAATTTTCAATTTATATAAGAAGATATTATTTGTGTGTTATCAATTATTTCCATAGATAGAAGTATAATTTGAGATCACTAATATATAAGGTAATAGTTTTATTTGGGTTTGATAAATGAACTAATAAAGTTAAATTAATAATATTTGAAGGTATTTAGTTAATTTTGGTTATTTAGTGAGTCCATCTTTGTAAGTCTATGTCCTTTGTCTCTGATCTAGGTTTAGAGATTTGAATCATCCCCAGATTTCCTGACTTTGGCTTGGTAACCTGATTCCAGACACAGAGAAGTATGGCCAGGTGAGTTGTCAGAAAGTTTATTACTTCAGCTTCCTCTCCCTTCCCATTCCACATACCCCCAACATCAACATTTGTACTTTATCATAAAATCTCCACTACAAGCTCCTTAATTTTAAAAAAGCCCTTTCAGGCTTTGTTTGAAAATGTTCAAGAAGGAGAGCTGACTTCACATCAAAATGCATGACCCACAGTCTTATGTTGGCAATATAATTTAACACAATGAACTTAGAACTCTGTGCTATAGCCTAATTCTAGCACTGCCCTGATGGGGCACACAGAATGATGTCCGACATTCCTGACTCCACCTCTTTCTCCCTTTACCCTAAATTACAATGCTCCCTTCCTCACTTGGTAACCTAAGGCTGAATCCTGATTGCTTTAGTTCTGAGATGTTCGCTCAGTAAAGTCTGTGGGTGCTGCCGGAGACAAGCTTATATTTTCCTCTTCTGTTTCTTCAGTGCCTTGTATGTAGTAGGTGATTAATAATTATGTTAAATAATCCTCACAAAGTATTGGAAAGAAGAAACTTGGAAAATCTTAGTGCAGTTATATCCACATGATAAAACACTTAAAATTTTTTTTTTCTTGTTGAGATAAATGTTTCTGACAACTATAACCTAGTTCTGTGATAAAGGCTTGTAGAAACCACAGGTCCTGGCTCTCCCATGGTTTATATCATGGGAAAACAGGAATACCTGTTTTCATAACCTCTCTTCTCAGGTCATTCATGAGAAGAGCAGACACAGAAAAGCACAATTTTTTACTCAGAGTCTACCACTGTCGAGTCTCTAGGCTACAAGTGTGGAAACAAAGATGAATACTATGACTCTACCTTCAAAGAGCTTATAGTTCTGTATGGTTGATAAAAGATGCTCACAGAGAGCTGCAATACAGACAAAATTTCAAGAGGTGATAAATTGATTAAAAATTACAAAGGAATTGATGGCTTCTGACACTCTATTGTGACAGTCTTGCACCCCTGTGGAGATGTAGAGCTATGATTATGGAGACGTGTAGAGTGCCTCCATTTGCAATAAATTTTCTTTTTTTTAATTCAAAACATGCTTGAAATTTGGTGACAAAAATAGTGGGTTTTATATCTTTTAGATCACTATTTTCTATATATTCAAAAAGAGGAAAAGAGTTACTACATCAATGATGTATTTATGAACATATAAAACTCAAGTTCCTAAGTAATGTCTCAGGCTTCCCTCACAATTATGATTTTTTAACATATGGATCATTACTGATTTCATCTTAATTGATATGACAATTTCCTTTACACTCAGTAGTAACATTTGGCATTATGGTTTTATCCAGAATGAATAACTCAAATATCTGACATCTTAATTTGGGGATATCTGTCAGTCTAAACTAGATCTGATCATTGATTTTTCAGCATCAAAATATTTAGAACTTACAGCGACAGAATATAAATAGTCTCTGAAATAATTGAACCATTTTCTGTAAATTCATATCAAAAAGAACAATTTATGTCAGCATGGATAATATATTATAAACTTCTTTTTCTTATAAATATTGACTAAACAATAAAATATATTAACCAGAATGTCTTGTTGAAAGAACATATGTTTCCCGTCATTGAATAGCAAGTAATTTTTTGATCCCCCTTTAATGAAACAAGATAAACTGAAAACTCCTTTTGGCTAGTTTCTGAAAGTTTTGTGGTTCAGTTACTATAACATGTGATGTTTGATCTACAAATGTTTTTATGAATATTGCCAATGATATATTCTGTGACTTTTTTTCACCAAGATTCAAAATAGCACATTACTGAAATTAGATGTAGAAGTGGTTGACAAAAATGACATCAAGGATTCTCAACTAAAATTAGGGGTTATACCTTCCAGACATAAAATAAATAAGTCATGGGGATGTAACATACAGTATAAAATATATAGTCAACAATATTATAATAGCTTTTATGTGACAGATGATTGCCAGACTCATTGTGGTGATTGTTTCTGAATGTATATAAATGTCAAACCATCGTGTTGTACACCTTAAGCCAATATTGTATGTCAACTATATTCAACAAAAAATAAAAACTAAAAGCTACAGGTTATATCAGAATGATCTAGGGAGATCATTGTAATTAACTACTTTCCCATCAACAGTGTTTTGTTTTTATTTTTCACACACACCCTATTCCTTCTCCCTTTTCAAACACTGCTTTAGTCACCACTCTTAGTAACAGGAGCACATTTGATTACTTAGGTGTGTGGAGGGACAGCCAAATAGTTGAGAAACATTCAACTGTAAAAAGAATTTCCTATTCAGTAAAAGCAAATCATTCTTTTTTGATGCCATGATATTTAAGCAATTTTCATAGGTAATGAAAGTAGACAAAAATTGTTTCTACCTTATTCCAAGAAGTAATTTTATACACAAAACGGCTTTTTGTATTCATCCTTTGTCTTTGCAGATATGTTGGCTGTTAGGGGAGGACATGCACTGAAGCTGTGTTTTAAGAATTACTGTGAGCTTGGTCAATTTTAATTATTAGTGTTGGACATAAACATAGAAGGTTTTGTGTGAGGCCAAAGACCCTGAATTTTCCACTGACACTGACATAAATGGTTCATAGCTCATACTTGGAGAAACATTGCCATGGGAGTTGAGTTCAAGGTCTTCAGAGTCATACAGTTTAATTTTGACACCTAGGTTTGCCACTTTGCAGTTAGGCCACCTCAGACATTAATGTAGGTGAGTCTCTGTTTACTTACCTGCAAACGAGCGATAATAACGATGCCTATTTCTTAAAGATGCAAGAAGGTGACACATGCAAAACATTTAGATCAGACGCTGACACTGGGAGAGAGCAATTAAGTTCTGCTGTCGCCTTCATCATCATCATCATCATCATAATCTCACAGACATAGTGTAGCACTCTGTATTAAAGAACTTAGGGGAAGCTTCCTTTATTGCTTACTATTTCTTTTGATAATATAATATTTAAAATGCCATTTTATTTACTTTCATGTTTTTTTTGAGTTTTATTTTGGTTGATTGTTTCATTTTCCAAAGACAAAATCTTTACAGCTATTTTACTAAAGCAATTTGCATTTTTGTAAATGTTTTTTACAATTTTTTTTCCAAAAATAAAATTTCTAAGCCATTTTAGGTGGGCAAAAAATAAAATATTAAATTATACTTAGCTGGAAAAATCCAAATAATGTCTAGAAAGAGTGAATAATTTGTTAATTTTCAAGAGTGAATTTATATTTCCTTTCTTATGATAAAAGCAAACATTCTAAGACTATGCTAAGTGACATAAGTCAGACAAGAAAAAGACAAATACTATATGATCTCACTTTATATGTGGAATCTAAGAAAACAAACTCATAGAAACAGAGAGTAGAATGGTGGTTGAGGATGGGGAAAATGGGGAGATGTTGGTCAAAGCTACAAACTTCTGATCCTAAAATGAATAAATTACAGGGATTTAAGGTACAGTGTGGCAACTATAGTTAACAATACTGTATTATATACTTAAAAGTTGCTAAGAATATAGATCTTAACTGTTCTCACCATACATATACAAAAATAATAATTATGTGAGATGACGGAATGTGTTAACTAACTTTGTGGTAATCATTTCACAATGTATATTTGTATCAAATCATGGTGTACAGCTTAAACTTAATGTTGTATGTCAATTATATCTCACTAAAGCTGGGGGAAAAAAAGCAAACATCCCAAGTGTTCTGAGAGTGGTGGAGGCTCTTCTACAGTGAGGACTCACATAGATAGCTCTTTACTCACTCATGATGCCACACATGAAAGGCAACTGATAATATGGAGAAATGCCCCGATCACTTGGCAAAACTGCATCTGTCCAGCAGTTTGGTCTACCAATAAGATTAAAGGTCCCGGGGAAGATTTCTGCCTTCAAGTCAGCAAATGGATGAAGCTGTGTTTAAGATTAATGCTTCAACAAGGGGATATTAATTGAGAAACACTGAAGTAAGTGCTATATTGTTTCTGGGGGCTTATTGCATTAAATGTTCTAGGCTTTTTACCCATATTTTCCACTCTGAGAACATTCACTTGCACAACATGCTCTCATAAGTAACACTCTAAAGGCAGAGGTAGGACACAGACTAACACCCCCTCCCCCGCCATGTGATTTGTGAGAAAGGATGCTTTTTGAACCGTGTTTAACCTTGGATATTCTGATGTTTTCTAAATTGGATCTTTCCCCACTTCTGTCCCTCCCCCATTCTCTCGAGAATCCTATTCTGTGAAAGTGATCTGAAACTTCCTAAGGTGATGAAAGTGTTCCCTATTTCAATTGAGGTATTTCCTTATGTGGGTGTATGCATTGGACAAAATTTACTTAATTATAGACTTAAAATCTATGCATAAGTTAACACAGAAACATAAATTATATGCCTACTTCTAGCTCAATCAAAAGGAACTAAGCCTTAAAGTCTAGAATGTGTGGCAACATTGTCACCTAGTAGCAGCATATTACCATTGCAAGAATGAGATTTACAAGGAAAACTGTAACACATAGTTGAAAACAGCGGAAAATCATGGCTTCTCAATGATACCCCTCTTTTTAGTTACAATAGCTCCAAATTTGTTGAGTCTTGAGACAAATGTATTTTAATCTATGAAGGGTATCTAGGATTTGAAGTATCTCTCACCACTCTCAAGATCCCTAAAAATTTGAGAAAAAGACAAGAAAGGCCAAAATGTCAGCCTTCCAAGACTACCTTGGTGGATAGAGCTTAAATAATAGTCAAATGGACTGACCCCCAGTCTGAGCCTGGGAAAGCCCAACCAGCAAACATTCATTTCTTCTCAGTCTTAACACTGGTTTGAAATGGAGATGAAAGAAGAAACAATATCTCCATTGTTGTTTATATCTTTTGGTAGATTAGCTAAGTCAAACGGAAAAATGCATAACAATGGCTTTTACCCAACAACCAGATAACTGGCTACACCTGTGAGAGTAAAAGTAAGGGGTGAAGGAAGAGGAAAGAATTGTTTAGGGAATATTAAAATCAGAAGTGTGAAGGAGGGTCATTTCCCGTTTAACAGAGTCTAAAGACATACGGAAAATATGAGAAATCAGAATATGAATTGTAGGCATTACTGGCCTCAGTCCTGGAACCTGATGTAATGCAGATCACTCTCATTAGATTGTGGTGATTCACAAATTTGTCAAAAGAATTCTTTGTAGACGTAGACAGATTTTTTAATGTTATTACAATACCAAAGCATCAACATGAAAAATAAATAAAATTATAAAGTACATCCATCAGGTAGTGCTTCGTTAAAAAGGTATTTGTCAATCCCTGTATATTATTTCCCAAATCATGTTAAAAGAATACAAGTGACTACTACTGCTGGAATTAGGGGCAAATGCAAGGTCAGGAGACTTCTATAAGTCCGATAGGATTGTTATTACTTAGAAGCAGAAAAGAGTAGAGATAAGCATCAGCCACAGGGGAGGACACAGAAGCCTGCTTGTAGGTACAATATCAAACTAAAGAAAGCTCTGGGCTTCCTGGTGCCTGTCTAAACTCGCCAATGGCTTCCCTATTCACTCAGGGTAAAACCCAGACCCTGTTAAAGGCTTACAAGGTTCTATGTGATAAGAACTCCCATAACCTTTCCATCCTCATCTACAACTACTTACTCCTTTGTTCAGTCCACTCCAGATGCACTTTCCTCTTTGCTGTTCCTCAGGCACAACACACAGGACCCTATTTCAGACTCTATCTGTTTATACCTTTACTTCCTTCAAGAGTTTTTAAAATGTCACCTTGTCTCAGTAAAGACTATCTAATAATTAACTCTTCTGGACCCCTTGCCCTGTTTCTTGTTTTCCATGGGGCTTATCACCTATCACTGTATAATATGCATGTTTATTATGTTAGAGTTTGATTCCCCTGACTGGAATATAAAGTCTATGAGAGAGTATATTTTTGTCTGTTTTATTCCCCGCTGTATCTGATGAATGAATGAGTAGCCTCACAGAGGATGACTAAAGCAAAGGGTGTTCAGGATTTCCTGATGCTGATATCCTCCTGACACAGGCATCCAACTAATTGAGTAGCAAGTACATCCTCAAGTACAGCCTAGTTGTTAGGTGTTTTCCCAGGACAACACTCCGAAGGCCTTCCTGCTTAGCTGTCTCTCTGATCCTGTCTCTACGGTCCCTGGCTTTATACCTCAAGTCTATACCTCAGTTTCTGGTCCTTTCATGTTGATGAGAGCTTTGGGCTTCGGCTGGACTTCTTACCCTTCCCTCCAAGTCTCTATATTACATCCTTGCTCACCATCCATCTAGGATCACCTCTGTCAACCTGCCCAAAGGAGAGGAAAGAGCTGCCTGCTTCACTTTCACATTATTAAAATATGCAACCTTCAGGGTAGTCATTTGCTACCTACAGTTTGTACATATAGCTATGCCTGCAATTTAAAGTATTCCAGATATAACATGCAGAATATAAGGGGGAGCGTATTTTTTTTTTTCTTCATTTTAATCACATTATTTTCTCTGTTCTTCAGTTAATTTTCCTCTAGTCTTTATTGAGTAATTTTATTTTCTGCTTGCTTTGGGGTGTCTCTTTCTAGACTGCATCCTAGGGACCTATTTCTCATGCCTGGCCTCTTTGCATGTTAAATTTCAGAAGTGAGTGTGGGGTGCAGGCATCTGAAACACAACATCTGCCAACAAGGTACCATGGTGAATACTGAGTGGAGCCTAGGGATAAAGCTGGTATGGGGACAGGAGCCAGGGTTGAAGTGGCTGGTAATGCCGAGAAGTGGAATAAAAGTCACAGAGCCAAAAAAAAAAAAAACAAACAAAAAAAAAAACGCCAGATATAAACATTTCATAATATTGAGGTTTTAATTCTGGGAAAAAGAAAGATTTTTTTTTTTAAGTCTTAGTGTCATAATTTGCTAGTGGTGACTTGAGAGAAGGTTTTACTTCTGCTGTTTTCATCTATGGCTGATAAAACTTGTCTATATTGAATAGAGCTGACAGACTCTAAGGTCCCTCAGCTCTTGTGTCATGATCCCAGCAAATTGAGGTTCATGTTTTTGTGTAGGACTTTCCTAAGTGTGTGGACAGGACCTGTGACTTGCTTCTAATCAATAGAATTTGGCAAAAGTAGGTGATGGATGTCACTCCTGTGGTTATGCTACATTAAATAAATCTCCATCTTGCTGGAAGACTTGCTCTAGAGACCCTTTGCAGGCTTTGTCACTATGAAGTACAGTGACATGTTGGGAAAGCTAACACAACTAGGAACTTTAACAGTCTCTAGGAACAACGGCAGCCTCTAGCAGCTGAGAATGACCTCCACCTTCTAGCCAGCCAGAATCTGGGGCACTCAATCTTCCAGCTGCAAAGAAATGAATTCTGCCAAAAGCCTGAGTGAACTTGAAAACAGATTATTTCCCAGTCAAGCCTCCAGATAAGAACACAGCCCCAGGTGACCTTTACTGTAGCTTTGTGGGACTGCTATATATATATGATATATATATATGTATATATATATAATTTTTTAAGTTCTATTGGAGTGTGGTTGATTTCCAATGTTGTGTTACTTTCTGCTGTATGGCACAGTGGATCAGTTACACATATATATATATCCACTATTTTTTAGATTCTTTTCCCATACAGGTCATTACAGAGTATTGAGTAGAGTTCCCTGTGCTATACAGTAGGTCCTTAATAGTTACCTACTTTATATATAGTAGTGTGTGTATGTCAATCTCTATCTCCCAGTTTATCCCTCCCCCGCTTTCCCCACTGGTAACTATAAATTGTTTTCTACATCCGTAACTCTATTTCTGTTTTGTAGATAAGTTCATTTGTACCATGTTTTTAGACTCCACATATAAGTGATATCATACAATATTTGTCCTTCTCTGTGTGACTTATTTCACTCAGTATGACAATCTCTAGATCCATCCAAGTTGCTGCAAATGGCATTATTTTGTTCTTTTTTAATATTCCATTGTATATATGTACCACATCATCTTTATCCAATCCTCTGTCAATGGACATTTAGGTTGCTTCCATGTCCTGGCTATTTAAGTAGTGCTGCAGGGCTTCCCTGGTGGCGCAGTGGTTGAGAGTCTGTCTGCCTATGCAGGGGACACGGGTTTGTGCCCCGGTCTGGGAAGATCCCACATGCCACGGAGCGGCTGGGCCCGTGAGCCATGATCGCTGAGCCTGCGCGTCCGGAGCCTGTGCTCTGCAATGGGAGAGGCCACAACAGTGAGAGGTCCGCGTACCGCCAAAAAAATAAAAAATAAATAAATAGTGCTGCAGTGAACCTTGGGGTGCATGTATCTTTTCAAATTATGGTTTTCTCCGGATATATGCCCAGGAGTGGGATTGCTGGATCATATGGTAGCTCTATTTTTAGAGTCTGCAATATTTAATTATTATACTATTATAAGCAAATACGGCAGCTAAACTGGGCCCAGACTCCTGACCTACAGAAACTTTGAGATAATAACTTTGTGTTATTTTAAGCCTCTAAGTTTGTGGTATTTTCCTATACAACAATAGATAAGTAATAAATACACTGAATTTACAACCCTTGGTAGTTTCCCCATGCAGAAACACAAAGGATGCTGTCAGGCCTACAGCCCCACCCATGATTTTTATCAAATGGAGGTATTTCCCCTACTTTCTCAGCCACATTTTCCTATGCCAGGATTGGGCAACTGCCAGTTCCTAAACTAAGAGATGTTGTGACCTTGGTGATCCTGCTTGAAAATTGAATTGAGCCAATTAGATTTTGTTCATACAGTTAACACTAAGTAGTGCCCTAAATGCCTCACAAATTTGGGGAAAATGATCAAGTTTGAGAGCATAAATGGATGTGTTTACTATAATATTCAACTCTATCAACATATACAGTATTAATATTTTATTAACATTATAATTTCAAAATTAATGGTACCTGAATGTCAAATGTAGCAGTTTACAATCAATATGAACTTACTACATTTACTCCTATCAAGTTGTGTTGATATTTCGATTTTACGTATATTTTTTTAAAAAAATCTTTGGTGATGTATCCATTTATGTTATATAACACTCTCTAATGAAAGATATTTAAATCAGAACTCTTTCTAATGGGAAGAAATAAAGACAGCATAAAGTCTCTGAATTTGGTGGAATATAAAAATGTGTTAGTAACAAATGGGTGTTTAAAAATGGTGTTAAGAGCATAGAAAAATAAATTTCCAATTTTATTATAATTATCCTTGGTAGAAATCCAAAATCAAGTTTCCTTAATACAAGTCACATAGTGTATATTATTTATTTAGTGTTTTTAAAATTACAAGTATTGGGTAATACCTGTGATAAGATATGACATGTACCCCTGATAAAAAGGTGAATAAGACACATTACCTTTCATCAAATATTTCATAACTAGAGGAATAAATATTATGTAGCCCAAATAAATTTTATTCATTCCTGATAAAAATTAATGTTGAAATCAGTAGCCACATGCTTCAACTATTAGTTAATGAGAAAACCTTAAAAGAAATTTTTATATTAAATCTTAAAATGTAACATTGGATAGACATTACTTTTTTATTGAAGAAAGAAAAGAAACGTTAACAAATATAATTGTCATAGTGAAATCTATACTTATTCTTATCAGAAAATTGAATTATATCTACTTCAGTTAATAAAATTTTCAAGGATCATCCTAAAATGTTGAAAGGTTTTCTTTCATATTTCCAGTTAGAATTCCAGTTAGAATATTTGTTGTAGAAAATAAATACTGATTCACTTAAACTTGCAAACTATGTCGCAGGAGATTGGCAAGATTGAAATACACACAAGTTGCTCTGGGAATGGGGGAAGGAGCCACCAGAAAATAAGAAGAGCAGGAGATGGTTAAGTTTTGTTTTAGAGAATAAGCATTAGTCGAAAAGCAGAAAAGAGATGGCAGAAATAAAGACTCCTGAATACAAAAGAATAGCATATTAAGGGCTGACATGTACCTTTAATTAAAATATTTTATTGTCAAGTCTATTCAAGAAGTGTCCTTTCAACCCTTGTGATTTGTTGTGCAAATGTTTTAGTAATACTCTTACTCTAATAAACTAAGTTTTTTTTCTTTCAAAATAGATCTAGAGCTAAGATCACATATAAGTTTTATAAGCAGTGTAAAATTTCTAGACAAATGTATTATTTATTATTTACATAACATTTTTAAACTGGCTGTTTAGCTTAAATAGGCATCTTAGTTCAGTTGATAGTGACATCATATACTTATTATATATTTTACAAACATATTTTGTAATGCAATTTCATACCAAATCCCATAAAGAGAGGGTGATGTGTAATGAATACTTGTGAGAGGAAATATGTAAAAACCCAAACAGTTCTCAATAGAACATTGAAGGTGCAGCATCTACAATAGTGTGATGGTTAGTTGTTATGTGTCAACTTGGTTTGGCCATGGGGCCCAGATATTTGGCCAAATATTATTCTAGAGGTTTCTGTGAAAACATTTTTTGGATTAGATTAACATATAAATCATTGGAATTGAGAAAAGCAGATTATCCTTATAATGTGAGTAAGCTTCATTCAATCAGCCGAAGACCTTAGAGGAACAAAGACTGACCTCTAAGCAAGAAGGAATTCTGTCAGCAAACAGCTTTTGAAGTCCAGTTTCAATTCTTCCCTGGGTCTCCAGCTTGCCTGCCTCTCCTGTGGATTTTAGACTTGCATTTCCACAATCATACGAACCCAGTCCTTAAAATAAATTCTCTCTCTCTCTCTCTCCATATATGTGTATATCTCCTAATGGTTCTGTTTCTCTGGAAAACCTTGATAATAACAACACTCTGTAACAATGAATACTTAAACCACGCTGAATAGCAACTTTCCCAGCCACAAAATGAAGGAACTGGATAACATAACTTCAAAATCCTTTGTAGCCAGGATTTCTATGAGCTACAATTTAAGGTCATTTTCTCAGAGGTATAAGAGCTTGAATGAGCTGCATTCTACTTCCATTGTTGATCACTTACAATATAATCTTTAGTAAGTACTAAGAGGAAATAGTTGTAATTATATACAAATTAATAACTATATATACACACTCTGTGTCTAAAGAAATAAGTTTTAAGTCCATATGATACCAGCACAAATGGTGGAGAGAAAAAAATCTAAAAACACAGATTTTTTCCACGCAAATTACCACTTTGTCATTTTTTTCATGAACTGACCAGAACAACTAATACTTTATTATTATAGTTAAGAGATATTGTTTGATTGAAATTATATTTATTTTCAATGGTTAGTCCATCTTTGCAATGTTATTTTGCCTTTAAAAGCTAATGATCTATGTAGAATTCACATGAATATATCATCAAAAGCATTTACATGAAGACACAAAATAATTTATTTTCTTGATCATCCATCCACATTGGCAACTATGTTTTTTAAACAGATGGCACTATGATAAATTATCTAATATGTAGGAATCATGGCATGAATCTGGAAACTTTGCACAGATGCTTATTATAAGATGTTCATGATCACATATTACTTGCACATTCAGAGAATG
This sequence comes from Neophocaena asiaeorientalis asiaeorientalis, assembly GCF_003031525.2. NCBI lineage: Eukaryota > Metazoa > Chordata > Mammalia > Artiodactyla > Phocoenidae > Neophocaena > Neophocaena asiaeorientalis. The sequence continues at coordinate 82,713 of NW_020172824.1, read as the reverse complement.
AGAGAGACTTCTGCTGTAAAGACGTTTTCATGGTGAGGTTGCTTGTAGTAAAATTTAGTGATGCTGCTTTGCTTTAAGGGTGATGTATTTCCTATGAAATCAATTTATTTATTTATATTTACTAAAGGTAAAATATTTCTAAGAAAACTTTGGATGGGAAAGATTGATTTAGAGTTTATTCATTTTAATAAAAGGAGTTGAAAATACTCTGGGCTTAAAGGTATTTACAAAACTAGATTTCCAGATCTAAATATCATTTTAATTTTCAACCAAAGAGCTCTCCAGGCTGTCAGTAGAAAAACTTCATTTTGTTATACAGAGAAAATATTGTTTCAAGTGAAAAATTAAATGCTGATATAAAGATATATGAATTATGATGCTATATCAATTCTCCCTGAAATGCAGGTTACGGAATAGCAGGTAAAATGGACCATTCAGGAAAAAAATCTTTTATTCCAAAGGCACAAAGCTAATTAACTTGAGTTGTAAAGGACTTTAAGATGATATTAATAGGGAGCGAGTGACTTGAAATGTTGAGCGATGATTCCCACGGAAGGCAGGTAAATCACTTGACATAATATTAATACAAATAACTGGCAGAAACATGGGTCATAACAATCTCTTTCTTGGTTCTTTAATACTGAAATATGTAAGTCTCTAAGAGTCAGATGTCTGAGTCTCAGCTCCAAACACAAATTCTGAGTTTCACTGATTTATACATGGAGAAAAACACAAGGTCCTAGCATATTCGAGGCCCTAATTCATCTATTTTTACTTTCTGTCCCATGTCTTTCTGGTTTTGTGTGTGCCTCTCTTACACACACCACCATGAACATATAAACACACTTTCTAAAAATTCAAGGAATATGCACATATAGTACTAATTATTTTAACTTCATTTTGGATTGCTTTTTCTAAATTATCCAAAAGAAATTCTCATCTATCCACATATTTATTAGATTGGCAGTCATTACTGAACTTTAAATCTATAAACCAATGATGACAAATTACAAGCCCGATTATGTGACACTTGTCTTTCACTTTTTGCCTAGGCACATTTGAGAGTTGCTTAAACAAGGTCTAAATTTGGTTGATGTACGATAAATTTTATGTTTCTATGATAAAAAATTTAAATATCATCAGGGACTTTCATTGAAACAAACTGATAGTATTAAAACTGGAACTTAGAAATTCCACAATATTTTGATTTTTCTTATGTGAACTATAGAAATTGTTATTTTCTGATTAAGAGCAATATAATAATCCCTTACTGAGTCAATAGAAAATGTGGAAGCTATTTTATTTTCTTTCTTGAGTTTATACATCAAGTTATATACACTTTGGTTAAGAAATAAATTTTAAATATAAATAAAAATTTATGAGGGGATGAATTAAGTAGACATAAAGAGACAGATCCATTTTCCCCTGTATTTTAAAACATTTTTCTCTCTTTACTCTTTAATTTATCTTATTTTTCTTATGTTGAGGTGTTGTGTTTAATGGCTACAACAAAACAAGGAAACTATCAAGAACTACTCAAGCCAACAGTTTTCAAACTATGGATTAGGGATCCCTTCATTTCTATGAGTCCCTTTAGAGAGATCTGTAAAGTTAAAACTATTTTCATAACACTGAGACCTCATTTGTATTTTTCACACTTGTTATCTCACAAGCGTACAGTGGAGTTTTCCAGAGCCTACATGATATGTGATATCACAACAGATTGAATGTAGAAGAAGATATGAGAATCCAATTGTCTGCTATTAAGAGAGACATTTAAAAGTTTTTTTTCTTGTTGTTAATGCTACTCTTCTGACTAAATTGTTTTGTGATTTCAAAAATCAAGTTATTTTGCTTAAAAATATATTTAAGTTAACATGTAGTGGGTTTATTACTATTTAAAATAAATAAATAAATAAATATTTTAAAAATTATCTGTTTTAACTTCTAACACTGTAAATATTAATACATATAACTCATTAAAAAGCTATTTGGGGGGCTTCCCAGGTGGCGCAGTAGTTAAGAATCTACCTGCCAATGCAGGAGACATGGGTTTGAGCCCTGGTCCAGGAAGATCCCACATGCCGTGGAGCAACTAAGCCTGTGTGCCACAACCACTGAGCCTGCATGCCTAGAGCCTGTGCTCTGCAACAAGAGAAGCCACCGCAATGAGAAGCCCTTGCACCACAATGAAGAGTAGCCTGCACTCGCCACAAACTGAGAAAGCCTGCGCACAGCAACGAGGATCCAACACAGCCAATAAATAAATACATAAATACATACAATCTATTTAAAAGAAAGCTGTTTGGAATCTTCAGCAACTTTTAAGTGTGTAAAGAAACCAAAGTTTCAAAACTTTAAGATGATCTGACATAAATTAACCCACAACACCTGAGATTATGGCCAGTTTCCATATAAATGTAAAAACCTAAAGTGACCAGAATGCCCTAGTATATACACCTCCCTCTTCTGTTAACCTATTCAGCTAAAATAAACTAAGATATTTCATATTCAAATCACTGTGCTAAGCATTGTGACTAGAATGATCAATGAGTCCCTGCATCTATCACAGAAGGAGGCAGTGTTCTGGACTAAGTTCTTACAACTGTGAGGGTGGTATCTGCTTGGGAGATTGTATCTGATATGGAGCACTGTTTACCAAATACTGCTTTTTGCATTTTTATACTAATTATTATGCCTTAGCTATTCTTTATCTGCAATTATAGCAATGAATCAAGGTGCCTGTATCCTATGCCTAAGGTCATGGTGCCTTTCTTACACAAGGTCCAAAGTACATCTGGGTTATGCAAACTGCCACAAAACTTTTTAAGTTTATATGATGGGAATATAAAAAGAAAAAAAGAAAAATATCCTTACAATATAGGTTTTGAGAGTCTATTTTAAAGTTAAGTTTTTTGTTTTATTAAAGTTGAGCTTTGTTAAGAGAATAAAATATCCTTGAAGAGCAAAAGTTGAAGGCTCTTATAGCAGAATATAAGCTTATGTCACAACAAGAATTAGATAAATGATAGAGGAAAACATATGACTTGGCCCAAGGAAGATGCAGTTCATCTGGCATGGAATGCGGTTTAGAAGAAGATACTGAAAACTGTAATCAGAGGTGAAATTTATGGAGGTGGTGTATGGAGAAGCAAACACAGCATCACAAGCCTGGCTAGCATGGGTCATACCATCACAGAGCTAAGTGGAATCCAGGCCAATGTCTGAGTCACATTAGTCCCCACATGAACATGTGCCTCACATTGCTGGTCTGAGTAGTCATGTAGGTTATGTTTCTCATCATTTCTGGTAAGGGCCTTCCTCAACAATTTCCTATGGGTTGCTCATGAATCATCATAAAGAAGGGATTCTCACCAATGTTGCAAGATTTTGCAGAGCTCCAGTCAAAATGACCAATGTGGGTGTTCCAATATTTACATCAAGTCCTCTTGTAAGCCTTTTGAATAACACCAGAGAATTTACAAAATTAGAATGATACATAAGACATAGACCTTAGCTACTAGACTATAGAGGTATAAACCAGACCTGTTACTCGTGGGGATTTATATCCATACCACAAAGTCATTACTAATCTTTAGAAAAATAAAGTAAAATAAAATAAAGAGAAGTCTAGTCATTTGAGCCAAAGGTCATGACCAACACTTTAGGGAAAAAATATCATACCAAGGAAGAAATAGGTTTTTCAAAAAAAAAAAAAAAAGACATAAAGAAAGAAGGAAGGACATAGAAAATAACCTTTAAGCTTCTTTATTGGGTTTTAAGCTTTCAAAATATGAAAACTATTTTCAGGTACAGAATACAAATTTCCATAACAAAATCCCTAAATGTTGTGGCTGAGAGAATATTTGAAGAGCTTGGACTTTGTAGAAAAAGACTGGTATCTATATCCAGGCCAGAAGGAAAATGTACAGCTGGTAATGTGAACACTAAATCACTTAGGAGATGTCTTGAGCAGCCAGAAAAGGTGCCTACCATTATTTAGGGGGTGAGGACAACTGCATCTCTTTTGAATTAGATGCAATTGTGACTTAGCTGGAGAGTGGTGCATGACTGCTCAAAGAATGATTTGCCTATGCTGGTGGCAAAGCTACTAGTGGAGGACATGAACATTCTTGGAACCACCACAGACCTTCTGAATTGAAAACTCTAGGTGTAGCTCTTCAGCAAGCCCTTGTGGTGATTCTGATGCACAGTTATTTTGAGAACCACTGTTCTAGGGTAAGACATAGTGTCCTCTAGTACTCAGATGTTGGAGAGGTGGCAAGTGACAGGAAAATCAAGTTTGAGACTATTTGGCTTTCAAATTCTAGGAAGAAATTGCATCCTTGCCTAAGAATAAGTGTCTTTTTCAGGAATCAATGTTTTACTTAAGTAGGATGAAATTGAGATAATATTTTTGTGGATGAAAACAATGGACTTCTAGTTCTGATAATCTCGGCTATACCCTGGCTTCCATACCCATTGAAATAATGGTATGCATTGTAACAGAGGAAGTCAAATACAGCTTAAATAAAGTATTTATTGATCAATTTTGGGTTTCAAATCAGACAATCTTTTAGTCTAATGGAAGGTAATAGACTTTTAAACATTTTTTTCTACATTTTAGAATCTTTTTTTTTTTTTAAATATCAAGAAAAAATTTAGCAGTCTGAGCAGTTTTTTGCCAAAGCCAAGTCTATATCGGGCATAGTATATAAATGATATGAGGACAGTTTATTGTGACTCAGAAAGGAAACAAACGTGTGAGCAGTGACATGAACATAAATATAGAGAATAAAAGACTTGTTAAGATATTGAGGGAGGGCAGACAACAGAAGCAAGAAGAACTAAAATCTTGCAACCTGTGGAACGAAAACTGTATTCACAGAAAGATAGACAAAACGAAAAGACAGAGGACTTTGTACCAGATGAAGGAACAAGATAACTCCACAGAGAAATGGTTAAATGAAGCAGAGATAAGCAAACTGTCTGAAAAAGAATTCAGAATGATGATAGTGAAGATGATACAGGACCACGGAAAAAGAACGGAGGCAAAGCTTGAGAAGATGCAAGAAATGTTTAACAAAGACCTGAAAAATCAAAGAACAAACACCTAGAAGAATTAAAGAACACATAAAAAGAGATGAACAGTACAATAACTGAAATGAAAAATACACTAGAAGGAAGCAATAGCGGAATAACTGAGGCAGAAGAACGGATAAGTGCCCTGTAGGACAGAATGGTGGAATTCACTGCTGTAGAACAGAATAAAGAAAAATGAATGAAAAGAAATGAAGACAGCCTAAGAGACCTCTAGGACACTAAACACAACAACATTCGCCATATATGGGTCTCAGAAGGAGAAAAGAGAGGGAAAGGACCCGAAAAAATATTTGAAGAGATTATAGTCGAAAACTTCCCTAACATGGGTAAGGAAATAGCCATCCAAGTCCAGGAAGCACAGAGAGTCTCAGGGAGGATAAACCCAAGGGGAAACAGGCCGAGACACAGAGTAATCAAACTGACAAAAATTAAAGGCAAAGAAAAATTATTAAAAGTAACAAAGGAAAAATTACAAAGAACATACAAAGGAACTCCCATAAGGTTAACAGCTGATTTCTCAGCAGAAATTTTACAAGCCAGAAGGGAGTGGTTGGATATATTTAAAGTGATGAAAGGGAAGAACCTACAACCAAGATGACTCTACCCGGCAAGGATCTCATGCAGATTCGAGAGAGAAATCAAAAGCTTTACAGACAAACAAAAGCTAAGAGAATTCAGCACCACCAAACCAGCTCTACAGTAAATGCTAAAGGAACTTATCTAGGTGGGAAACACAGGAGAAGAAAAGGACTTACAAAACAATTAAGAAAATGGTAATAGGAACATATATATTGAAAATTACCTTAAACGTGAATGGAATAAATGCTCCAACCAAAAGATACAGGCTCACAGAATGGATACAAAAACAAGACATATATATATGCTGTCTACAAGATACCCACTTCAGACCTAGGGACACATACAGACTGAAAGTGAGAGGATGGAAAAAGATATTCCATGCAAATAGAAATCAAAAGAAAGCTGGAGCAGCAATACTCATATCAGATAAAATGGACTTTAAAATAAAAAAATGTTACAAGAGACGAGGAAGGACACTACATAATGATCAAGGGATCAATCCAAGAAGAAGATATAACAATTATAAATATATATGCATCCAACATAGGAGCACCTCAATACATAAGGCAACTGCTAACAGCTATAAAAGAGGAAATTGACAGTAACACAATAATAGTGCGGGACTTCAACACCTCACTTATACCAATGGACAGATCATCCAAACAGAAAATTAATAAGGAAACACTGCTTTAAATGACACAATAGACCATATAGATTTAATTGATATTTATATGAAATTCCATCCAAAAACAGCAGATTACACTTTCTTCTCAAATGCACATGGAACATTCTCCAGGATAGACCACATCTTCAATCACAGATCAAGCGTTAGTAAATTTAAGAAAACTGAAATCATATCAATCATCTTTTCTGACCACAAAGCTATGAGATTAGAAATAAATTACATGGAAAGAAATGTAAAAAACACAAACACATGGAGGCTAACCAATACATTACTAAATAACAAAGAGATCGCTGAAGAAATCAAAGAGGAAATAAAAAAATACCTAGAGGCAAATGACAATGAAAACACAACCATCCAAAACTTATGGGATGTAGCAAAAGCAGTTCTAAGAGGGAAGTTTATAGCAATACAATCCTACCTCAAGAAACAAGAAAAATGTCAAATAAACAATCTAACCCTATACCTAAAGGAACTAGAGAAAGAAGAACAAACAAAACCCAAAGTTAGTAGAAGGAAAGAAATCATAAAGATCAGAGCAGAAATAAATGAAATAGAAACAAAGAAAACAATAGCAAAGATTAATAAAACTAAAAGCTGGTTCTTTGAGAAGATAAACAAAATTGATAAACCTTTAGCCAGACTCATCAAGAAAAAGTGGGAGAGGACTCAAATCAATAAAATTAGAAATGAAACAGGAGATGTTACAATGGACATCGCAGAAATACAAAGCATCATAAGAGACTACTACAAGCAGATCTATGCCAATAAAATGGACAACCTGGAAGAAATGGACAAATTCTTAGAAAGGTATAACCTTCCAAGATTGAACCAGGAAGAAATAGAAAATATGAACAGACCAATCACAAGTACTGAAATTGAAACTGTGATTAAAAATGTTCCAACAAACAAAAGCCCAGGACCAGATGGCTTCACAGGTGAATTCTATCAAACATTTAGAGAAGAGCTAACACCCATCCTTCTCAAACTTCCAAAAAATTGCAGAGGAAGGAACACTCCCAAGCTCATTCTATGAGGCCACCATCACCCTGATAGCAAAATCAGACACAGATACTACAAAAAAAGAAAATTAAAGATATTGAGTAGGGATCTGATAAGGGACACGTTGAGGTGGGGAAAAATAAAATAATTGCAAGGCAGGGGACAGAGCAACTTGAAAGAAAAGGCCTGGTCTCTAAGGCACTTTATAACTACAGAAGAAGAGAAGTAGCAACTGGACATTCACAGGCAGAAGGAGAGCTGAAGATGGTGCACAGGGACCTACCTGAGAGCTTGCCTGAAGTAGACATGAGCTACAGAAGCTCTTCATCACTCTTAGAGCATGTGGCCATGCTGAGGATCTGTGACCTGCAAAGGACCGAAAGTTAGAATAAAGGAGCAAAAGAATCTGGGAGCCTGAGGCAGTGGGAGCTGCCAGTCATCATGAGAGAGTACCATCCTGATGGTCTAAAACCAGGCCGAACCAGGTGCTCCTGAGCCTACAACAGTTCAGGAATGACTGTCAGGGAAAAGTTCAGTGAGGACAATGAACAGTGAGATGTTTATGGACAATGGCTTCCACTGAGATTAGAAAACTTCACTTTGAACCAAGGCATCAAACTGGAAAGTCATGGTAAGAACTTTTGAAGCAGATGTAGCCCTGATAATATGCTCAAACTTTATACTGACAGGGTAATTAAGTGAAAGGAGCTATTTTCAACCAGAAGATATCAAACTTAATAAACAAATGTAGAGTCCACTGCCATGTTACTACCATCAGCAGGAATATATGCTCCAAGAGACAATGAGATCAGCTATAGATAATCAAGTTATATTGTCAGAGTCAAAATATGTAACTAAACACAGAAGGAGTCAGAATCCATGGGATTCTCTTTTTCAAAATTCTTAGATCATCCAAGTAAAGCCCTCAGTATAGCAAGTGAGGCACTTTGGTAACATCTTAGATAAGTAGATCGATTTTGTGTCCAAAGAAATATTATATTGGCACTTAAGTAAATGCAGACTTTATCTGAAACAACAGTTACAGGCAATCCATGCATGTATAAAAGCAGCAATAAACTGCATTTGTTGAAGTAGGATTTTCACTATCATACTAGTATCACTTCAGATAAATTTGAGAGGAAGCTACTGCAGTCAAGAAATTTCCAGGAATATTTTTGAAAAATCAGTATGACTTATTTACCAAAAATAAGCTGAGTAAACTGGCATGTGTGTGTTTCAAATATTGGCATTCACTTCTAAGGCCAAAACAGCTTGTAGCCAAGGACTGAGTGCAAACGGTTCAAGATATGCTACATAAAATGATGCCAAATTAGATAATAAATGCCTTCTATAAAAACAAAATTACTAGGCATGAGTGGCAGCAGGTGTGAGGGTTGTACTGCTGAGATGCTGGAGCTCCTGGAAGAACCCCCGTCCTGAGGAAATGGAAGTTGGAGGCTGAGTTGGTCCCCACATTGTTACACTACTTGTGGGGGAGCAGGGCAGAGACGAGTGGCTGACAGGGTATTGGTGCTCCACCCAGGTGTTGAACCTGAGCCTCTGAGGTGGGAGAGCTGAGTCCAGGACATTGGACTGCCAGAGACCTCCCAACACCATGTAATATCAAACAGTGAGAGCTCTCCCAGAGATCTCCACCTCAACACAAAGACCCACCTCCACTCAATGGCCAGCAAGCTCCAGTGCTGGATGGCCATGGCAAACAGCTAGCAAGACAGGAACACAAACCAACTCATTAGCAGAGAGGCTGCCTAAAGTCATACCAAATTCACAGACAGTCCAAAATACACCACCGGATGTGGCCCTGCCCACCAGAAAGACAAGATTCAACCTCATCCACCAGAAAACAGGCACCAGTCCCCTCCACCAGGAAGCCTACACAAGCCACTGACCCAACCTCACCCACTGGGGGCAGACACTAAAAACAACGGAAACTATGAACCTGCAGCCTTCAAAAAGAAGACCCCAAACACAATAACTTAAACAAAATGAGAAGGTAGAGAAAAATGCATCAGATGAAGGAGCAATGTAAAAACCCACCAGACCAAACAAATGAAGAGGAAATAGGCAGTCTAAGTGAAAATGAATTCAGGGTAATGATAGTAAAGATGATCCAAAATCTGGAAATAGAATGGAGAAAATAGAAGAAAGGTTTAACAGGGACCTAAAAGAACTAAAGAGCAAAAAACAATGATGAACAACACAATAAATGAAATTAAAAATTCTTTTAAAGGAATCAATAACAGAATAACTGAGGCAGAAGAATGGATAAGTGACCTGGAAGATAAAATAGTGGAAATAACTGCCACAGAGCAGAATAAAGATAAAAGAATGAAAAGAATTGAGGACCGTCTCAGAGACCTCTGGGACAACATTAAACGCACCAACATTTGAATTATAGGGGTCCCAGAATAAAAAGAGAAAAAGAAAGGGTCTCAGAAAATATTTGCAGACATTGTAGTTGAAAACTTCCTTTACATGGGAAAAGATATACTCAGTCAAGCCCAGGAAATGCAGAGAATCCCATACAGGATAAATCCAAGGAGAAACACACAAAGACACATATTAATCAAATTATCAAAAATTAAATACAAAGAAAAATATTAAAAGTGCAAGGGAAAAACAACAAATTATATACAAGGGAATCCCCATAAAGTTAACAGCTCATATTTCCACAGAAGATCTGCAAGCCAGAGGGAGTGGTAGGACATATTTAAAGTGATGAAAGGGAGAAATCTACAACCAAGTTTATTCTACCCAGCAAGTATGTCATTCAGATTACATGGAGAAATTAAAACCTTTACAGAAAAGCAAAAGTTAAGAGAATTCAGCACCACCAAACTACCCCTCTAACAAATGCTAAAGGAACTTCTCTAGGCAAGAAACACAAGAAAAGGAAAAAACCTACAAAAACAAGCCCAGAACTATTAAGAAAATGGTAATAAGAACATACATAATGATAATTACCTTAAATGTAAATGGATTAAATGCTTCAACCAAAAGACAGAGACTGGCTGAATGGATATAAAAACAAGACCCATATATCTGCTGTCTACAGGAGACGCACTTCAGACCTAGGGACACATACAGACTAATAGTGATGGAATGGAAAAAGATATTCCACGAAAACGGAAATCAAAAGAAAGCTGGAGTAGCAATTCTCATATCAGACAAAATAGACGTTAAAATAAAGACTGTTAAAGAGACAAAGAAGGACACTACATAACGATCAAGGGATCAATCCAAGAAGAAGATATAACAATTGTAAGTATTTATGCACCCAACATAGGAGCACCTCAATACATAAGGCAAATACTAACAGCCATAAAAGGGGAAATCGACAGTAACACAATAATAGTAGGGGACTTTTAATACCCCACTTTCACCAATGGACACATCATCCAAAATGAAAATAAATAAGGAAACACAAGCTTTAAATGACACATTAGGCAAGACGGACATAATTGATATTTATACGACATTCCATCCAAAAACAACACAATACACTTTCTTCTCAAGTTCTCATGGAACATTCTCCAGGATAGATCATATCTTGGGTCACAAATTAAGCCTTGTAAATTTGAGAAAATTGAAATTGCATCAAGTATTTTTTCTGACCACCACTCTATGAGACCAATCATCAGTTACATGAAAAGAATGTAAAAATACAATGTAAAAATACATGGAGGCTAAGCAATACACTACTAAATTACCAAGAGATCACTGAAGAAATCAAAGAGGAAATCAAAAAATACCTAGAAACACATGACAATGAAAACACGATGACCCAAAACCTATGAAATGCAGCAAAAGCAGTCTAAACAGGGAAGCTTATAGCAATACAATCTTACCTCAAGAAACAAGAAAAGTCTCAAATAACAACCTAACCTTACACTTAAAGCAATTAGAGAAAGAACAACAACAACAACAAAAAAACCCCAATGTTAGTAGAAGGAAAGAAATCATAAAGAACAGATCAGGTATAAATGAAAAAGAAATGAAGAAAATGATAGCAATGATCAATAAAACTAAAAGCTGGTTCTTTGAGAAAAAAAACAAAATTGATAAACCATTAGCCAGACTCATCAAGAAAATAGTGAGAAGACTCAGATCAATAGAATTAGAAATGAAAAAGGAGAAGTTACAACTGACACTGCAGAAATACAAAGGATCATGAGAGATTACTACAAGTAGCTCTATGCCAATGAAATGGACAACTGGGAGAAATGGACAACTTCTTAGAAAAGCACAACCTTCCAAGACTGAACCAGGAAGAAAAATAAAATATGAACAGACAAATCACAAGCACTGGAATTTAAACTGTGATTAAAAATCTTCCAAAAAACAAAAGCCCAGGACCAGATGGCTTCACAGGTGAATTCTGTCAAATATTTAGAGAAGAGCTAACACCTGTCCTCAAACTCTTCCAAAATATAGCAGAGGGAGGAACACTCTTAAACCCATTCTACGAGGTCACCATCACTCTGATACTAAAACCAAAGATGTCACAAAAAAGGAAAACTACAGACCAATATCACTGATGAACATAGATGCAAAAATCCTCTACAAAATAATAGCACACAGAACCAAACAGCACATTAAAAGGATCATACACCATGATCAAGTAGGGTTTATCCCAGGAATGCAAGGATTCTTCAATATATGAAAATCAATCAATGTGATAGACCATATTGACAAACTGAAGGATGAAACCCATATGATAATCTCAATAGATGCAGAAAAATCTTTTGACAAAATTCAACTCCCACTTATGATAAAAACTCTCCAGAAAGTAGGCACAGAGGGAAATTTCCTCAACATAATAAAGGCCATATATGACAAACCCACAGCCAACATCATTCTCAATGGTGAAAAACTGAAACCATTTCCTCTAAGATCAGGAATAAGACAAGGTTGCCCACCCTCACCACTATTATTCAGCATAATTTTGGAAGTTTTAGCCATGGCAATCAGAGAAGAAAAAGAAATAAAAGGAATCCAAATTGGAAAAGAAGTAAAACTGTCACTGTTTGCCAATGACATGATACCATATATAGAGAATCCTAAAGATGCTATGAGAAAACTACTAGAGCTAATCAATGAATTTGGTAAAGTAGCAGGATACAAAATTAATGCACAGAAATCTCTTGCATTTCTATACACTAATGACAAAAATTATTAAAGAGAAATTAAGGAAACACTCTCACTTACCATTGCAACAAGAAGAATAAAATACTTAGGAATAAATCTGCCTAAGGAGACAAAAGACCTGTATGCAGAAAACTATAAGACACTGATGAAGAAATTAAAGATGATACAAACAGATGGAGAGACTTACCATGTTCAGGACTGGAAGAATACATATTATGAAAATGATTATACTACCCAAAGCAATCTACACATTCAATACAATCCCTATCAAACTACCATTGACATTTTTCACAGAGCTAGAACAAAAATTTCACAATTTGTATGGAAACACAAAAGACCCCGAATAGTCAAATCAATCTTGAGAAAGAACAACAGAGCTGGAGGAATGAGGCTCCCTGACCTCAGACTATACTACAAAGCTATAGTAATCAAGACACTATGGTACTGGCACAAAAACAGAAATATAGATCAATGGAACAGGATAGAAAGCCCAAGGATAAACCCACACACATATGGTAACACCTTAACTTTGATAAAGGGAGCAAGAATATACAATGGAGAAAAGACAGCCTCTTCAGTAAGTGATGCTGGGAGAACTGGACAGCTACATGTAAACAAATGAAATTAGAACAATTCCTAACACCATACACAAAAATCAACTCCAAATTGATTGAAGACCTAAATGTAAGGCCAGACACTTTAAAACTCTTAGAGGAAAATATAGGCAGAACACTCTATGAGATAAATCACAGCAAGATCCTTTTTTGACCCACCTCCTAGAGAAATGGAAATAAAAACAAAAATTAACATGTGGGACCTAACGAAACTTAAAAGCTTTTGCACAGCAAAGGAAACCATCAACAAGTAGAAAAGACAATCCTCAGAATGGGAGAAAATATTTGCAAACAAAGCAGCTGACAAAGGATTAATCTCGAAAATATACAAGCAGCTCATGCAGCTCAATATCAAATAAACAAACAACCTAATCCAAAAATGGGCAGAAGACCTAAATAGACATTTCTCCAAAGATTTACAGATTGCCAACAAACACATGAAAGGATGCTCAACATCACTAATCATTAGAGAAATGCAAATCAAAACCACAATAATGTATCACTTCCCACCAGTTAGAATGGCCATCATCAAAAAATCTACAAACAATAAATGCTGGAGAGGGTTTGGAGAAAAGGGAATCCTCTTGCACTGTTGATGGGAATGTAAATTAATACAGCCACTATAGAGAACAGTATGGACGTTCCTTTAAAAGTTAAAAATAGAAATATCATATGACCCAGCAATCCCACTACTGGGCATATACCCTGAGAAAACCATAATTCAAAAAGAGATATGTATCACAATGTTTATTGCAGCACTATTTTAATAGCCAGGACATGGAAGCAACCTAGATGTCCATTGACAGGTGAATGGGTAAAGAAGATGTGGCACATATATACAATGGACTATTACTCAGCCATAAAGAGAAAAGAAATTGAGTTATTTGTAGTGAGGTGGATGTACCTAGAGTCTCATACAAAGTGAAGCAAGTCAGAAAGAGAAAAATAAATACCATATGCTAACAAATATATGTGGAATCTAAAAATAAAAATTGTTCTGATGAACCTAGGGCAGGACACAAATAAAGACGCAGACGTAGAGAATGGACTTGAGAACGTGGGAAGGGGGAAGGGTAAGCTGGGATGAAGTGAGAGAGTGGCATGGACTTATATACACTACCAAATGTAAAATAGATAGTGGGAAGCAGCTGCATAGCACAGAGAGATCAGCTTGGTGCTCTGTGACCACCTAGAGGTGTGGGATAGGGATGGTGCAAAGGAGGCACAAGAGGGAGGGGATATGTGGTTATATGTATACATATAGCTGATTCACTTTGTTATACAGCAGAAACTAACGTTGTAAAGCAATTATATTCCAGTAAAGATGTTAAAAAATAAAATTAAAAAAATAAAAATAATTTATTTAAAAAAACAAACAGGGCTTCCCTGGTGGTGCAGTGGTTGAGAGTCTGCCTGCCGATGCAGGGGACATGGGTTCGTGACCCGGTCCAGGAGGATCCCACATGCCGCGGAGCGGCTGGGCCCGTGAGCCATGGCCGCTGGGCCTGCGCGTCCGGAGCCTGTGCTCCGCAACGGGAGAGGCCACAAACGAGGGGCCCATGTAATGCAAAAAAAACAAAAAAAAGTGCTCATAAAAGACATTCTTTGAGGCCAGAGAACTCATGGTGACAGATTGTGAATTCCAGAATTCCTCAGGCAATTCTTCTTTGGCCATTCTCTCTGGCCTGAGTTAAAAATGTTAACTGATTATCACAAAAAGGGGACTAAGGATGCATTAAAAAAAGAGAGTTTGGATTATTTTGGATTTTCAATGGCAGACAACAAAGAGCTTTTATATGTTATATTATCTTTCTAGACAAGTTAAAAGGATGAAGAACTAAAGAACAGACTCCAGCAAAACATGCATAATTATATAATTAAGATTGTAGCCTTATCCTACAAACAAAAGCTTCCAAACGGCACACATTTTTAAAATGCAGCCATAAATCTATTCAAAGGGCTTCTTCATTTAGGCCTGCAAACACAGCATTGTCTTTGTCAATTTGTCGGTAGTCTGTTCTGGTAGGTGACATTGTTCTTGAGCACTAATCAATTGAAGTCTGTGTGCCATCTGGCATTCTGTTGCTAAGCACAGCAGCAACACTGTAAGGTAAAGTGTGAGTGGCAAGAAGCAGGGTTTGTGTTCATCAAGATGTCACAGTCTAGACTATACAGTCAATAAATCCTATGTATGCCAGGCTTATCCTAATGCTGAAGAAATGCCTTGGCAATGCACCGAAGGAAACAAGATGAATAGTAATTATTCCAATAAAACTTCGAAGATCTTGCTTTGTTTATAGAGGGACCTCATAAGAAAGGATACCATTCTTTAGTTGGATGGAATATATATATCATTACCAGGTATGCCATTACATAAAACGATGTACTGAAAACTCTGAATTAATATTTGTCCTTTATTACTTAGATATATGTACAACGTTTCTCATGGACCCATTGTCTGTCAGTAGGGGCCTCTATAATTTGTCTTTAAATTTCTGAGCATAATGGCAGCACTATTAATAATCATGCAGAGAAAACAAGCATATACCAGGAGTGTCCCAGACAAAGGAATTACAGGTCTGCAATTTGAGAAAGCTGAGTCCCATTAAATATTGTAAAATTCAAGTAAAAACTTAAGTTCCTATCAAAATGTTCTCAAAATACTGCTAATGGTTTGCTTTCAAAATATCCTAAATAATTGGCTGTTGTTAACCATGGGTGTGGTGAAATTTTACACAAATCTTCCTTGATGCAAGAATAGTAAGGTGTGTGGATTTCAATTATAATCACTAATGCATATGAACTATAATCATGGTGTACCTATACATCCCAGGAAGTCACTGTATTTCATGACTACCACTAACAGCATAACCCACCTTAGGAATGTGTGTGACTAGTTCAAGAACATCTTCCTGAATTTGATATTTCAGACCTTCTGTTGTATTCCTTAGACAAAAGAGACATGTCTAACTTTCATATAAATTGCTTCATTGGGTGTATTCAGCTGGAATAGAACTGATTCAGAAAATACCATGGGGAAAGATACTGGCAAATCTCTGTAGTAGGTAACCACCTGTAATAGATGAATGGCTTCAAAAAATATCCCCAATGATAAGAAACATTTTTTCTTTTTTAAAAAAAAGTGTAGGGACTTCCCTGGTGATGCAGTGGTTAAGAATCTGCCTACCAGTGCAGGGGGCACAGGTTCGATCCCTGGTCCGGGAAGATCCCACATGCCGCGGAGCAACTAAGCCCATGTGCCGCAGCTACTGAGCCTGCACCCTAGAGCCCGCGAACCACAACTACTGAGCTCATGCGCCGCAACTACTGAAGCCTGCACGCCTAGAGCCTGTGCTCCGCAAGGAGAGAAGCCACGGAAATGAGAAGCCCATGCACTGCAATGAAGAGTAGCCCCCGCTCGCCGCAACTAGAGAAAGCCCACACGCAGTAACAAAGACCCAACGCAGCCAAATATAAATACATAAAAAAAAAAAGTGTACTTCCTGTGTCTAGCAATGAAACTCTTAGAGGAATAGGCACACTGTATTAATAAAATAGTACTTGAGAAAAACAATCTACATGTTTTATACATTTATTTATATATTCAAACAACTACCAAACTTTTATAATCTATTATGTGCCAAGCAATTTGCAAGGTGCTGTCAACACAAAGGTATACAAATGATTGTCCATGTTATAAACAAATATAGGAGGGTGACACGAGAAAATTAGCACTTAAAGAACTACAGTAAGGTATTTACTTGAAAAGCACCCCCTCTCTTTTTTCTCGGTCCATTTACCCTGGCTATTCAGTTGAATTTAACTGAAGTAATCAGAGTATAACATTCACTTAAAAATGACTATTTATTTGAGTGATGAGATCAAAACTAGGAGAAATAGAAATAGGACTAAACATCCATCCTTTTATTTTCACATTTTTGCTTCAAAAGTAATGTATTCTTGGGATATGGCCATCCTTCTTTAAGATTGTTGTGACTGCCCTTAAATGTACTTATGTTTGCTTTTATACTTTGACGTTGATGCTTTTGAAAATCCTCCACTGATAGGCTATGATAACAGACCTAGGGGCATTTCTTACTTCTCTAAGACCAAGTAAGAAAAGCTGGAGCCTGATCACTGTTGGTGATACAATTTTATTGTGCTTTGGGAAACAGAGAATGATTAGCAATAGAAATCAAAATATTTTCTGGTTATTTATATTTATAAACTATACAATAGAGCTATACAATAATATTATAATTTATTACATGCTTTTCCAGACATTATTTCATGTGATTTTCCCCCCAAATTTAACAAAATATGCAAGACAAAAATATATATTCTCTCTTGAAGGCTCCTAATGTCTTTTCTGTGTCCACTTATATGGCTTACATAAGCTTATGCATCCATAATTTTAAGAATTACTGGATAAAAATAATTTAGATTTGTATATCTATTTGTAGAAGAATACTTTGCAAGGTCTACAAATAGGTTGTGCTCTCAAGTCATGTTTCTTGGGATTTGTAGCACTTATCTACTTATGTCATGTTGATCTTTTAAACAGAGCCAGAAATCTGACATCAGAATGATTATACAGAGAACTAAAGTGCCATCTGATGGGTTTAAGGAGGAAATCAAAGGTAGACTCATTACTTGGAGGCAGAAAATTATTTTGATATAAGTTTTCTCCTGGCCAGCAAAACAAACCTCTCCATACTTAGGAATATACTCTGAATAAAATTCCTTTGTATGATAAAATCATTCTGTGAATATGATCACCAAATATGAACAGACTCAAAAACAATATTAAGATACAGATTATACTGACATAGCAAGATTAATTATTAGTTGCCTGATTATATTTAGTAACTGCAGTAATGCACTGGCAATCCAGTGCTTAGCTAATTAGTCAGAATATTTGGCATTACATTCGTAATCCAGTTGCAAAACAGGTGAATGTCAGCAGTTCAGAGTTTCTGCCTTGTGGCTTTTGACACTATTTCTCCCTACTCTCCCTAAAAACAAGATTTGAATTTTGTCATTTGCAACATCATCCTAGAGAAATAAAGTTTCAAAGGAAAAGCAGAAAGAGAGGTATCTGGAAATATTGCAAAGGAGATAAAGGAAAAGAAGACATAGAACAGAAGATTGTCAGGAAAAAAAAAACTGAGATGAGATTACCTTGGGAATGAAGGCAAGACCATTCTGGGGAAGGTGCCACCTGTTGCTCTTTTTCAACTCTTGTCTCAGAGGTCGTGGATGACTCCAAAATGTGCTCTTAGAATGATCAAAATTGTTTAATAAAAAGCTTATTTTTAACTTAAATATGTTACATGCAAATTAGGAAGTTTTTCAAATTATAGAAATAGAGGAAGAAAGCAAAATGTTACAATTTCCCACCTAACAAATATCGTAGCATAACTATTTTTTTCATATTCTATATATATCTGTCTTTCTTCCTAAGTCCCAGCTAGCATAATGTCTAGTTCCACACACACACACACACACACACACACACACACACACACACACACACATTTGCTCCAGAACCATTAAAAAACAATGTTAGTCTCTACTAACAAATTTGAGGATTCTCAGGAGGGATTTACACCTCACCACAAATATCTACCTCCCTAAAAGTCTTTCCTATCCATGTAACTCCTCCACATTTCTACTCTTTAGGGTGGCTCCCCAACTCACTCCCTTTCCTTTATCTTGTGTCTGCCTCTCATCTTATTTACCTCATCTCAACCTAAAATCTCTTTGCTCCAGCTTCTTCAAACTGCAACTTGTCTTTTTTAATTGTCCTTAAGTTGTTTTGCCATGAAGTGTATATCATTTCAATATTATCAAATGGGGGTTTTTGACACTTCCCAATACTCTGAAACAATTAACACAAGATAAAAATCTCATTAGATCACCTGGAAATGAAGTGCAGAGTGAAAATTTTGACTGTTATTTATTTAAATTTGACTTTCTATTTTGATATATATAAATTACGATGATAGGAACAGTACATTTGCATTACAGAAAATTGGAAAATAGAGATGAAACATTTAGAAATATTCTATACACTCACTATGCAGTAATAACCACCATTAATATTCTAATGCATACCCTTCCAAATCTTTCTCTGTGTGTGCATGCACACACACACCACAATGGAATCGCGTTTTTCATAGTGTCCTGTTACGTACTCCTTTTAATCATGAGTTTTCACCACAGTTATTCTCATCTAATCTAATAGCCAGAAATTATTCAGATTTCCAAACTGACCCCCCAAATATCCTTTCTGATATACAAACCCATTCCTAATCTGCACCATGCACTGAATCTGATGATGTCCCTTACCTCTTGTCCAGTCTTGTATAGAAACTTTCTTCACTGTTTTGTTGAAATGACCAGGCCAGAATGTCCCACTTTCAGGAGTTGTCTGATTACTTTTTTGTGATACAATTTATTTTGTTCATTTATTTTCTCTAGTTCACATAAAGTGTAAGTCAAATCTTAAAATTTGCTGATAAAAAATGTAACTCAATTTTAAAAATTTCAGATGGTATAGGTCCTGTTGTATGCCTAATATTCCATAGACCCCACCATACATGATACAAATTTGACCCTCGGCTTAAGTTATGAAGTTCTGAATGTAATATGTGTGAATTCTGAGGAATATCAAATATCTAGTTCTCCATCGATCATACACTTAATGATTTTAATACCAGTTGTTCATTCTTGCCCAACCCAATTTTCATCACGGTTTGTTAAATTTTCATTTCTAACATATTATTCCTTCTACATATATTTGTTGTCCTTCTTCTCTAAATTAGACTCAGTAACAGGACTGTTAAGTTTTGTAGTCTATTTATCAGACTGCTGACTAAATTCACTTATATCTACAGCAGGTGGATTTCCATAGATCTTAAAAGAGTGGTTAGGGATACAGGAGCATGATGCCTGCAAATAACACTGAAATAACTCAGAAAAAATAATGGTCACATATATGTACATACATATATTATCATATACATTTTCATGAAGAAAGAGAACATGATATTAAAAACGGCTCAAAATATTAACACGTGGTGAATCTGGGTAAATGAGAGTTCTTTACAGTGTTTTGAAAGTTTTCCACAATTTGAAATTATATCTAAATTAAAATGTTATATTTCAGGAAACTGATAAACACATGAAACACATTGATCACAATAATAGAAAATGAATGAAACATAAAGTCATATTTTATCAAGCAAAATGGAAAAATAGGAAAATATATGATAGTCAACTGTCTTTTGAGCATAAAGGAGACACATTAGATTGCCAGTGAGAATACAAATTGATAATATTTTGTGGAAGTAGTTGGTGGTATGTGTCTTAGCTATAAAAGTGTACATAACTTTTGAACAATTCTGATTTAATTATTCCATAAAAAAATCAGAAATGTGTAAAAATATCTACAATTGTTACACCCATTTTTGTATTACTATTTCCATGATCAGTTTAAAGCAATCTACCTTTACAACAAAAGAAGAGTTAGATAAATTATAGTACATCCATAAAAACGATTAATATACAGGCAATGAAATTAAGTTGAAGAAAAGTATTTGATAGCATTAGTTATATGAAAGTAGACTACAAAATATTATATTTGATGCATTTCCAAATTAGCTAAAGTAGAGGGCATAATTGCACATGAGTAAATAGGAGAAAAAAGATAAACCATAAACATGATACGATAACAGTTTCCTGATGAGCCAGTCCCCAGGACTCTGCCTTTCAGTGTGGCCTGTTATCTTCCCAAATCAGTCTCACATAGGAGGATAGTTTAAATATCCCACTCCAGGATTTTTTAAGAGCACCAATATTGATTTGGTGGCATGCTAATGTAGAATTTTTTTCTGAGAGTAGAACTCCAAGATTAATCAAGTGCTTAAGAGTAAATTTAAGCTTATTCAATAAATTAGATTTTAAACAAAGAAGGGCTCTTCTTCTCTGTCTCTTTTTTCATGTTTAAAAAATGAGTTTCTCCTTCTTTCTTTTCTCAAGCCCTGAGTAGTTTAGTTTCAGAGTTTATTTCCTTACTTTGATTCTTTTGTCTTTGAAAATTGGGCTTGGTACCATATTTCCTCAGAAGCTGTAGCTTGTTATTGATTTTAATTATCTTCTTAGAATCTAGTGATCTAGACTGTAACCAAATTATTTGGGCTTATAAACCTCTTTCTAGAACTTTTTACACAAAATACCTATATCCTGGTCTAAATTATACAGGGCTACTTCAGACTCCCTGTCATTCACTCTTCCTTAACTCCAAGAGATCTTTGTTTTATCATTTACTGATGCTACTGCCTGCAGGCACCTCCAATATTAGGTGTTGCCATACTCTTAAAGAATTCTTTTTGCTTGCAGGGCTGGGCACTTTTAAAATTTGTCAAGAAATCTACCTTTAAATACCTCACCTGCCACATCCAGGTATGAATGTCTAGTCTCTTGGCTCCAGAGACTTGTTCAGATTTATTGTTATTAAGAACATTTTCCCTTTTGCCAGAACTGTTGGAAACCTCTTCTTATTCCACAGTCTGTTGAGAACCTCATAAAATTGCAAAAACAAACAAACAAAAAAATCCACATTCTACTAGTTAAGTTCAGTTATTCCACTTCTGGGAAAATAAATTAAGAAAACAAGCAAAAGTTGCAAAAATGCCAATTGCAAGTGTTTACATTTAAAAAAATAGAAAATACTTTTATTACCTGTATGATTTTTGGTAAGTTACTAAAACACTTTGTGGATACATTTCCTCAACCATAAAAATAAGGATAATAATAATACTTACTTAAAAGATGGGTTTTGAGTTTTAAAAGAGTTAATGTATTCAAAGGCTTAGAACAGTGTTTACAAACAGTAGTGTATGCAAATTATTATTATCATCGTATAAGTAACAAACGATGCAACAAAATATTGTATAATTGCAGGATCTGAGAATAAGACCAACCATATGCCAGCACAGAGAACAGTGCAGTGGAGCTGTGTTGGAGAGAATTTTGACATTTGGATTAAAAAAAATCACATATTAAACAAATGAACTCTCTTCCACATGGGCCACCAGAATGACTACATTTCAAACAGAAACACCATCATGTTACTATCCATTGCATGATTGTCAGTGTACCACCTTCGAAAAAATCTTTTTCTCCTTTTAGAGAGACCATATACTCTGTAACTTTTGTGTTGCTAGGTTGTCATTACATAAACTATATTCTAAATACAATATAAATCATTGTGATTGTGAAATTCGTTGTCTAATAAATACCTCCTAAGCAGAAATTTTCCCAGAAAAGATAATTTTAAAAGACCAAAGTGGTTATTATCTTGGAAACAGTTGACATGGAACTACATCAGACAAACCTAGGTTAAAATTCTGATTCCAACCCTACTAGTGGTAGGATATATATAGCTAAGTTTCTGATCTTTAAAAGCCTTAGTGTCCTCATCTGAAAATGTGATTAATAATATTTATTCATACACTGGAATTCATATTAATTCATATATTTTGTTGGAGTAAAATAAAATAATTTATGTAAACTGTCAGTTATAATGACTGGCACAGAGTAGTGTTAATAACAAATGACAGTTCTTACATTTGCATGTTTAAAATTTTAAACACCATGTTTTAAAAATAAAAATTGGGCTTATCAACAATTACATGCCTACTGGTTAGTCCATAGTAAGCCCCAAAATGAGAGATTTAAAAGTGAAAATGATCATTTGAGGGAGATAAAGAATATAACTGCATTGAGAAGTCAGGCATTAAGCAGTTTATAAGTTTTTTTTGTATTTTGTCTTTTCATTTTCCCAAATATCTAAGTCAAAGTAGATAAGGTTGAAAGACAAATACATTCTTTCAGCTGACAAATGTGTTTTTCTATAAAGTTTAGTGCTGATTGTTTATTGCATTTTATTTTCCTTGTCTCAACCAGAAAATCTGGGGCTTCTCATTACACTTGACTGCTTGCAGGGTCCCCGATTAGGAAATTATGAACGCTGAGATCTGCATGACTCAAATGAGTGTTGGGGGTGTGGGAGCTGGAAGGATGTACATATCAGAGACATTAATTCATTTATATAACTAGTCTTTTGATTTTCATAGCTTTATCTACAGAGTAATTAGTTTCCTATTTAATCTTTTACAGTACTTTATAGCTCCATGATTGCCACGGATTGAAGGTACAAAGATTTCAATAACAGCATTTCTTTAAAGCAACATGTATATCTTTAAATCAAAACAAGCATAAGAAAAATGTATATTCCTTAAAGGAGAAAAAGAATCTTAAAAGTTCTGGTAGTGTTTAAGAAAACAAACAAAAACAACCTGTGTATTTGCTGTTCAATTTCAGCGTCTGTTAATGAAGCTCTGTGTCTTTTTTTTCTTCATTGTTAGATGAGCGCCTGCAATCGTAAAGCATGACTCCGGTAATACCTCTGTAAATGAATCACTATTGCATTCATACAATTAGCCTCTGAACAGATGTCAGAAAGTAAAGATTGGCTGCCTCTAGATCAAGTTGCCGCTGCCAACTCTCGCGAGCTTTGTCAGTAACAGTTGATTGTAATGTCAGTGCAGTCCAATTTACAGGCTGGAGCAGAAGCTGCTTACTGCATTTCCCTGAAGTATTATATGATTTCCATTCCTTGCAAACTTTATCATCTTCGTTGCAGTGAGTCGGGTAAGTTGCTCTGAATTTACATCTTCCTGTTAGAGATGCAAGTTACTGTGAAGCTTGTTCTGTGGGAGGAACGTGATCCCTTCACGTGTTTGCTGTGCCCCTTTGGTGCTCTGTGGGAGACAGTCATTGCAAATGGGACAGATAAAGTAAGGGAGCAGCCACATGCATCAAATCTTCCGATTGATTATTCAGAGAACGCAGACTGTGGCCATTTAACTGCTAAGGAAATAATGAATTTATTCAACTTTGTATAAAGGACCGTAGCACTTGTAGAATCACTGTAATATATGTTCCTAATGCACCCTCAAAGGGAAAACACTTTATGCTGTGTTTTACCCTTAAATGCACTGTTTGGTGAATTTTTCCTTAAAAGAGTAACAAGTGTTTTTTGACCAGTATTACTCTCTAGTTTTTTCTTTTTCTAAAGTGGTTTGAAATGAATAGTTATTGTCTGGTTCTACAGGGTACTTAACATTTTGCCATCTGAAACTTTAACAATATCAATTGGCAAAGGAAAAGTCTAAGTTTCTTTTTTCTAAAAGGAAAAAGCTATTTCCCAATTTGATTTACAAACTTTTGTCCCATTTGCCCTGTTTGTTCTCCTTCTTTTAATATGTGTGTTTATAGCAAAATATTTTACAATTGCTATTATTTTATTATTATGGAAATAATAAGCAAATATAGACTTTCTGCTCATCCTATGATTTTGTAACTCTACCTTTATTTTGATATCAGTTCTTGTTTAACCAGAGGATTAAGCATTGAGTATAAAATATATGAATGATTAAAAGTAAACTGAAATGTGAGCAAAATTATTTCATTATTTATGATTTCTATTTGTAATTAAAAATTAAAGTTATCGCTTCCAAACTTTTATGAAGATATTGCATGATAATAAACTCAATTAGGAGTTACTGTCACTAGGCTGTGTAATGCTTCCATAATATAAGCTATCTCATATCTATGATAAATATTACATTTCACTTATATAAATAGTTACTTTGTTTAAGGATAAGCATGAGCGAGCTTTTAAAGAGTGACTTTTACTTTAAATGACATGTTTAGAATTCTCTGTGTGTTTGAAATAACGTGACCTTTTGGAAGCAAATTAAATTTCTAATTGGATTTGCAAAGTTCTGTTTTATTCTCCTAGACCTGTTGTTGTTGTTCGTTTTTAATGTCCTGCTTCTTTAATTGTAAGAAGGTATTTGGGATCTACTCCACATTTCAGTTTTTAGAATATAAGCTAATAATATAATATAATAATAATAATATATAAGCTAATAATAATAAGTTAATAATGTCTTAGCAAATGATATCTTAGTTATAAATTTAGTTTGTGCTTTGATTTATTTCTTGGTAACAATTAATAATATATACTTAAATTGTATGCTGTCTTCATTTTAATGCTTTCATGCCAAAATCTGCTCATTCTTATCAAAATTAAACTGTTTCAAACATTGGAAAATTATAATTGGGTAGATGTTAACCTAAGAACAGATTGAACTTTCAAAGAAGACCCAAGATATCTCTCTAATATTAAATGTTCAAATTGTTCACACAATGAAAAGTTTGTGGATGTTCTTCCTGATTGAGGACAGTTACAGATCTGTTTCTCATACCTAATATAGTGTCTTCTATGTATACACATCCTTGTAGTGCCTACTGGGTATCTGAAGGATCCCTGAAAGACAGTGGTATAGTCTATTTATAAACAGACTTCCTCAGTTCCCCACTTCACTTAGCCTACAACAAAACAAGCTCTTTAGGTTTGGTATAAAGGCTCAGTTGTTTTAATTGAACTAAATACATTTTGATGGCACTTGTTCTAGATCATATTTTCTAGATGGCTCTTTCCACACCATTTTAACAGTCTATTTTTATATAGAAATATATATTCTAATGAAACTTTTTAAAAGACAGGAAAATTACATTCAGAGAAACTATTAACAATTTTTGCATGACCATCCTTTAAGAAGTCCTTGACTGGCCAATTATTTTGAAAATTTGGTTGATATCCAATTATGGCAAATATATGGCAAATAAATAGCTCTTTATATCAATAATTTGATTGCACCCATATTGTATAGCATAACCTTATATATTTTAGAAATCAGTCAAGGAATTTTGATACTTTCAAAATTGAATTAAGAAGGCAAAAAGAAGGAAATTATTTTTTACCTTTTTTTAATTAAAAATTTTTTTTTTAAGTTTAGAATATCTTCCCAAATTTGTCAGTAGATTTTGATATTCTGGAGCATTTGATAAACTTGGAACACTATAGTATCAATTGTCTTTCAGGTTTTTCTCTCTTCCCACTCCCATCCATTCTCTTTTGCAATTCCAAACAAAACCTCCTTCCTTTAATCAAATATTAAAGATTATTACAATAAGTTAATTGATCTAAATTCAGATAGTTAGTTGTCCTTGGTATAAAACTTTACCCCGTTCTTTGTGATAAACATGTTATGTGTTCTCAGAGTTTAAATTATTTAATGTGCCAGTAGTCAATTTGCACCAGAAAGTATAGGAGGAAATAAATGAAATTTTATTGAATATTTTAATTATTAGTAAAGACTTAGAGATATAGAGTAATAACATTTCTTAGTCTCCTTTATTTGTCTCTCTTTTGATTGTTTAATCATGTGATAGCATATATTAAAAACATAAACATCTCTTAATGGTAAAACCACAGTGCAACATGTGAGACTAGAGAATAACAGGTTATGAAAAGAACAAAATAATGCTTACTTAAATAAAGTACTGCAGCTAAATATAAAAAAAAAAACTAGCCTATGCTAACAATGAGTATGTGAACATAAGCATATTTTCCTATTAAAACCTATATTTAATAATATGGTGTATAATACACCACAACAGGTACCATGAAAGTGAATTGGAATTATATTGCCATTCTTGCAATAAACAAAGGCTTACAATGATTTTGTGAATGTTACTAATTACATTATTTACAATTACAAGGTGTAAGTACTTGTATTACTAATATCAAAGTGATGACTCACAGATATCATTGTTGAAAAAACAAGATTATTATTCATATAAATCATATTATATAACATTAAGTTCTACTCAGCACAAAATATAAATAAAAACATACAAGAAGTAGTAGTATAGGGCTTCCCTGGTGGCACAGTGGTTGAGAGTCCTCCTGCCGATGCAGGGGACACAGGTTCGTGCCCCGGTCCGGGAGGATCACACATGCCGCAGAGCGGCTGGGCCCGTGAGCCATGGCTGCTGAGCCTGCGCGTCTGGAGCCTGTTGCTCCGCAACGGGAGAGGCCACAACAGTGAGAGGCCCGTGTACCGCACACACATACACACACACAAAAGTAGTAGTATAAATCAAGCTAAATGACATGGGGATGATAGTACAACCTTTTAGATGTTATAGCAGCCTTTCATAACACATGCAATGAAAATTATTATATTTATTAATTACATACAAAACCAAAATTTTGGTAGTAATTTTATATTTGCTATGCAATAAAATTAATAAACAATAGAATGAAAGTTTGAAAATTGTCAGAAAGCAAAAATTATTAGGATTTGTTTTATGGTTTAAAAGACAAAATAAGATTTATATAAAACCAAAAAAAAAAATGATTGTCTTTGTTAGACTAAGAAGACATTGATTGAGCTAGGCCAAAGGCAGGAATGAGTCCAACCAAAGATGCTGCAATTTATCTGTTGAAATGCAGCTTAGAATAAACCAGCTTTGTATCTTAATTCCTTTTCCTTTCTCAAGCAAGATTTTAAAAATGAAAAAAAAATAATCTATCACAGCACTTTGCTTTCTTCCAAATGCTCTCCTCCATTTATTTAGAAGAAATGTCTTAGGAATTATCAGAAGGAAGAAAAAAAAAAAAAAACACACAACTGTGGTATGTGGTAGCAGTGTCTCTAAAACTCCTAATTCTCAGAAATATAAAATTTTATTAGTAAGTGTCAACTTTACAGGAAATTTTACATTATTATGACATTTTATTTACTTATTATTTTTAGAAGATAAATTGCATTTTGTTATGATTATAATAAAGCTAAATTTTATAATAGTATATACATAGTGTTAAAATATTGTATACTTCAATAATATATATTTATTGGTATTAGCACAAATTCAGTTGTATCAACATTGAAAGCATAAAAATTGATCTCATGGCTTGATTTCTTTAAACCTTATAACAATCATTATGTATAAAGATGTATGTATATATGTGCATAAACATATGGACATCAGTAGAATTAGATATAAATATATAGATATAGACACAGCCATAAACAGAAGAAGATAGAGGCAGAAATAGAGACAGAGATAGAGGTATAGATGGAGATATATCTATAAATACTAGACACTGAACAAAATAGTATACACAATGGACTAGTTTACTCAGATATTTTGGGGGATCAAAAAATACTTGTTGATCACTAGCTGTCCTATGAGCAGTGGTGAATGAGGCTGATTACAGTGAGGATCATAGATCTGAGACACTTATTACCATAGATAGTGCCTTAATCTCTGCCTTCCAAGACAATGTAATTTAAAAAGTAGAATAAAAAGACTGTTACAAATTCTCAGTGCTCACAGGATTAGCTTCTTGGACATATAGGTTGGACTTATTATTACACTATCAAAACATAATAAAAATATTTTGTACATGTATGGACCTTTGCTATTGTTATGTGGATGAGAATCAGTGTTTGTATTTGACAGTTTCAATCAGATTTTCTTTTTTCTTTCAGTTATATAAAGATGTTAGTTCTTTCAAATGATATCTGCATTACATTTTTCTGTCCCTCTTTGCCACTTGGAGTTTCAGAATCTGATGTAATTTTTTTTTTATTTAAAAGAAACTCAAGTATGCATTATGAATTTTTAATGAAAATTTGAGTTCCCCAAATGTTCTGTTCATATCATTAATAAGTATTATTTAATAAAATGTCAAATAGTTATGATTTTATAGGTCTCAAAGATTACTTTTTCTTCTCCCACTTTTCCCAGTAATTTCTCAGTTTAATCCTCTTATTTCACTCATCGTGTCCACTATCAAAATACAAGTAAATCTGACCATGCTAACACATTTAACCTCCCTAGTTGCACATGCTTTAATCAATTAACAAATTAACAGGCATGCATTGAGTAATCCCTGAGTGTAAAATTTCTTCTAAGTCAGTTTCTTCTCCCACATCTAATGTTATCTCCATTGACAATATAATTCAGGTAGAAAAGCCCTTCGTGGTTATTGTTTCAGAGGAATTGGTATATATCCAGTCTTCCCTTTCCAGTTTTTCCCGTAGGCCTTTATAGTGGTAGCAGATTTGTTAGTTTTCACAATTTGTAGGAAAAATGGCAACTACTGTACTTTTTTGTTACTTCACATTCTGTGAATTGCTTGTCCAAATTCTCTTCTGACCACAGGGTACAATTATATAGAGGAAGAAAACACTAGGCAAAAAGGACCACAGAAGGGACCATGCAAACAGAAAAAGGCAGTAATAGAAGTCTGAGGATCCTTAAAGGTTCTTAACCTACTGTCAAGAGCCAGCCAGCCATGATTAGAATTGTACATATTTCAGAGAATATATAAGCTTGTATTTCCTCTTCTAACTATGGTAGAAATTTAATCTATTATATCTATCATTAAGTAGACTACCACTTAATGCCACCTTTGGTGGTGCTGTGTATTTTAAAGAAGTATATATATATATATATATATATATATATATATATATATATAGTTATATATATATGGTCACATATATATTTTTTTTTCCCCATACAAAACTTTGTGCTTTTAGTAAAGACAAAAGCAAACAAAACCTCTTTCTCACGTGGCAACTTAAACTTGTATTTGCCTTGGACAAATTTCTTCCTTTAAAAACTACATCTTTCTTACAGAGGTTTGAAAATGAATCTTTCCAAATTGAACTAATTTCTCCTTTTCCATTTCACTCATTTATTTCTAAATTGAAAACTGAAATATCTCCAACCATTTTCTATGTTTTTTATGTGTCTTTATAGCAGTAATAGATTTATTAGTTTTCATAATTTATAGGATTGATAAGAACTACTAAATTTTAGTTAATTATCATCAATAAAATATAATACTAGATGCATGAGGCTGTTAAAACTTCCCACTTATCTCTCTTGCAGAAACCAATATGCAGAGCAAGGGTACAATCATATCCATCAGATTTCTCTTGCGGTTTCTTCTGCTCTGGGTTCTCTTTGGTAAGTCACACACTGAAGGAGACGTCATAATTACCACCAAGAATGGAAAAGTCAGAGGGATGAACTTGCCAGTTCTTGGTGGCACAGTAACAGCCTTTCTTGGAATCCCCTATGCACAGCCACCTCTTGGTAGACTTCGATTCAAAAAGCCACAGTCCTTGACCAAGTGGCCCAGTATTTGGAATGCCACAAAATATGCAAATTCTTGCTATCAGAACACAGATCAAAGTTTCCCAGGCTTCCTTGGATCAGAGATGTGGAACCCAAACACTGACCTCAGTGAAGACTGTTTATATCTGAATGTGTGGATTCCAGCACCTAAACCAAAAAATGCTACTGTAATGATATGGATCTATGGTGGTGGTTTTCAGACTGGGACATCATCTTTGCATGTTTATGATGGCAAGTTTCTGGCACGGACTGAAAGAGTTATTGTGGTTTCAATGAACTATAGGGTGGGAGCTCTAGGATTCTTAGCTTTACCGGGAAATCCTGAGGCGCCAGGAAACACGGGCTTATTTGATCAACAGATGGCCCTTCAGTGGGTCCAAAAAAATATAGCAGCCTTTGGTGGAAATCCTAAGAGTGTAACTCTCTTTGGAGAAAGTGCAGGAGCAGCTTCAGTTAGCCTTCATTTACTTTCTCCTAGAAGCCACCCATTGTTTTCCAGAGCCATTCTGCAAAGTGGATCCTCTAATTCCCCTTGGGTAGTGACATCTCTTTATGAAGCTAGGAACAGAACATTAACTTTAGCTAAATTTATTGGTTGTTCTAGAGAAAATGAGACTGAGATAATCAAATGTCTTCGAAATAAAGATCCCCAGGAAATTCTTCTGAATGAAGTATTTGTTGTCCCGTATGGTACACTCTTGTCAGTAAACTTTGGTCCAACTGTGGATGGTGATTTTCTCACTGACATGCCAGACACACTACTCCAACTTGGACAGTTCAAAAAAACCCAGATCTTGGTGGGTGTTAACAAAGATGAAGGGACAGCATTTTTAGTATATGGTGCTCCTGGTTTCAGCAAAGATAACAATAGTATTATAACTAGAAAAGAATTTCAAGAAGGTTTAAAAATATTTTTTCCGGGATTGAGTGAATTTGGAAAGGAATCGATCCTTTTCCACTACATGGACTGGTTAGATGATCAGAGAGCTGAAAACTACCGTGAGGCCTTGGATGACGTTGTTGGGGATTATAATATCATATGCCCTGCCTTGGAGTTCACCAAAAAGTTCTCAGATATGGGAAACAATGCCTTTTTCTACTATTTTGAACACCGATCCTCCAAACTCCCTTGGCCAGAATGGATGGGAGTGATGCATGGTTATGAGATTGAATTTGTCTTCGGTTTACCTCTGGAAAGAAGAGTTAATTACACAAAAGCTGAGGAAATTTTGAGTAGATCCATTATGAAACGCTGGGCAAATTTTGCAAAATATGGGTAAGTGCCAATTTTTGTAGTTGTTCTTGTTTGGCTTTGTTTTGTTTTGCTTAACTTTTCTTGGTCTCCAGTGTAGACTTCATTAAAGGTACAGAAACATTTTGATTATTTATTCTCTTCATGCCTTAAGCTGGTTTTGTTTTTTATTATGTACTGCATTTCAGTTCCTTGCATCAGAGTGCTTAAGAGAAATAATCAAAGAACTTTTATGAAAAATATTTTCTGATTTCATTTCCAAAGTACTTCAAAGTACTTTAACAATGTTCACCAAAGTTTGTACGGAAATAGATGTTTACCTTGAGAACTAAAATTACTGTGACATGTTATTAAGCCTGAAAGTTTATAGTGTTCACAGGTTTAAGAAAGATTAGAAATATCTCTCTTTTTCTCATGCTCTTAAGCACTAGTACATTGTTACGTGATACACAAAGAAATACATCCCTGCTCAGGAAAATCAAAGG
Source organism: Neophocaena asiaeorientalis asiaeorientalis (assembly GCF_003031525.2). Taxonomy (NCBI): domain Eukaryota; kingdom Metazoa; phylum Chordata; class Mammalia; order Artiodactyla; family Phocoenidae; genus Neophocaena; species Neophocaena asiaeorientalis. The sequence goes on along the minus strand of NW_020172824.1, from coordinate 50,688 downwards.
GCAAGATGGTGGTAGTGTTGGCCCTCAGATTATTCAAAATACAGAATTTGCTATTTTATCAACATTTTTTATTCCCTAATATGTTTGTTCAGAGCTTTTAGGTAACCTGTGTTGAGCGAGAGCTACAACAAGCTATACCTTGTTCAGCTAAGCTGTTTTACACTTGAGTAGTCATATGGATGACATTACATAATCAGATATGTTACAAAAGAACATATTTTCCCTCGTATTTTATATTGTGATAGTATGTCTTCAATAATCAGAGGAAAATAATCTCTTTTAATATATATTCTATTTTTTTAATATTTTGTGTGTGTAAAAAATAAATTTTTTTTAACTGTTTGTAACCCCAAATTGAATTTTATACATTGGAATAATTTGTATCAATGAGAATAATAAAAGAATAGAAATTTGGGCATCTCTTTTTTTGAAAAGTGCTTACAGAAACTCATAATCTGATTGATGCATTAATCCAATTTGTCATCCTGTGTTTTACAATTGAAAAGAATGTTGAGAATGATTTTGCTTTCTGGTTTTCTTCTCCATCCTCCATTTGGAATTCATTGTACTCCATGTTACTGTATGTATCTCTCTACAAAGTACTTGTATGATATAATTCATCTCAAAATTTTTGATACTTATTTACTGTGTATAAAACTAAAACTCTTCCATGTGGCATTAAGAGGCTTCTATAATCTTGTTGCAACCCGTACACCCCAACACCTTGTTGCTTGGTAGATGAGTTATCTCATGAATACCAAAGATTTCAAGCTTAACTACACCTTAGAGCCTTGTTCTTGCTATGTGCCCTGCTTAGAACATTTACCTCTCTCCTTTTTAATGACACAAGTCCTACTATTTTGTTAAAGTTTTGACTGACTACATGTTTCATACAATGTATATTTAATTCCTAGAGTTGTAATTCCTTCAGACCTCTTTTTCACTCTTACAGAAGCCATTGACTGTCACATGTCTAAATCCTATCTTTCATTGTATTCTGAGCCTCCTAAACTAGACTAAGAACTAGCTTCTTGAAAGAGAACCCGTGGTTTTATTGGATACTCATTAAAGTACTGACATTAGTATATGTCACACTTTACAAATATTTGGTTAATGATTCAATGAAAGCAGGTAAAAGCTAGTATGGGTAAAAAAATTTTTTTTCAAAATATGTAGGCTATTATATTATCTGTTATTATATTATCTGTAGCTGTGCAATGTCTTACACCTTCTCAATATCAGTCTAAATTTCTGCTTAAGAAGGATCATCTTATTTCTAGAGCTGCATTAGAATTATGTATATTTCATTCTGTTCTCTCCCTCAAGGTTCTATCCATATTAAATCATCTGAATATACTTTTAATTCTTTCTGGCAATTTTAGAGATTATAAATAACTTAAGGGGAATATTAAGGGAATTTAAGGAAAATATCAATATTTCTTCAAATTATTGATGCCTGTAAATTTTTAAAGGACTTCATACTTTGCATGTTTAAATCATCAAGAAATTTATATTTTCTTATTTCACAATTGGGAACACTGAGAACCAGATGTGGTAAAGGTCATATTTATGGTACACAGATAGCAACAGGTCAAAGAAGAGAATATTTGACAATTAATAGAATAATAGATTGTTTAATCCTAATCTCCTTCTATGATTAGCATATTTTAATGGGAAATAAATAAAGGTTGACACATTTTAATTATAATGATAAATTCATATAAACAAGATTATAAACCATAAAAATTAAACTTTTTAAAGAAGTTCAGCCATAACAAGATGTCATTTCAGTCGGTGAGTTTCTTTAGAGCCCATGTTTGCACAGTTGAACAGACAATAGCATGTCATTTGTGTTGAGATTTGACTTGATGGCAAACATAATTTTAATCTCCTGGTGTGCACTATCTGTTTTCAAAGTATACCTATGAATAAATACAGAAATTTAGAATGATTAAATAAACTCCATGGAAACAAAGTTGGTTTAAGCATTAGGTTTGGAAATCCACCCATATTTATTTGACCACAAACATGATGTTTGATGTTCTCATCCCAGAGAGATTCTCCCCCTTAGTTGCCCTCTACTCCCCATACCGGGGACATTTAACAATGTCTGGAGCTGGGATGCTACTAGCAAGGTAGAGGCCAGGGGTGCTGCTAAACATCTTAAAATGCACACGACAGCCCCCCACAACAACAAATTATTCATTCCAAAGGTCAGTAATGCCAAGACTGGGAAACTGCAGGATTTTACTTCCATATAACCCCAAAATGACACATCAAGAAAGTAAAAAAGTAGAACTGAGCATTGTAATAATCATCCAAGAAAATGAGTTTTCCAGTTTGTGGTTCATAAAATGTTTTAATGAATTTTTCTCCTTAAATAGTAAGTTTAGTATATATTGTATTTCTCATTAGGATTAAGTTCAAAATAATTTTGAATTTTTCTTTGTGATATTTTATTTTGCCAATGGGTTGTTTAGTAGTCTATTGTTTAACTTCCAGCTATTTGGGTAATTTCTAGATATCTTGTTGTGGATTTCTAATTGAATTCAGTTCTAGTAAGAGACTATACTCTGTAAGATTTTTCCCTTTGAAATATATTGAGAATTATTTTATGACCCAGCATATGATCCTTATGGGTGATTATGTGCTCTTGAAAAGAATGTGTGTTCTTCAATTATTTGGTATGGTGTGTCTGTAAATTAATTAGTTCATGCTTGCTCAGGTCTTCTAATAGTCTTACTAATATTTCTTGCCTACTTGTTTTAAATACTGAGAGAAGGGTATTAACATCTTGGACTATAACTATGGTATTATTTATTTCTCCATTTAGTTCTGCTAATTTTCCTTATAATATTTTAAATCTATACTATTAATTCCATGTACTTTTAGGATTATGTATTCCTGATTAATTGACTGTTTTATCATTGTGAAATGTCTCTGTCCTGAAGTTGACTTTGCCTAATATTAAGATAGATACATCAAGTTTCCCATGCTTACATTTGCATAATATATTTTGTTCCATCCTTTTACTCCAACCCACCTATTTAAAAACAAAAAACAAACAAAAAAAAAACCCTTCCTTACAGTTGGTGTGATTAACCTATTTGATATTTAATGTAATTGTCAATATGTTTTTGTTTAAATCTACCACCTTGCTATTATTTTTTTCTCTTTTTTTTGAATTTTATTTTATTTATTTTTTTATACAGCAGGTTATTATTAGTCATCAATTTTATACTCAGTCTATACATGTCAATCCCAATCGCTTAATTCATCACACCACCATTCCAAACCCCCTTCCGCTTTCCCCCCTTGGTGTCCATACATTTGTTCTCAACATCTGTGTCTCAATTTCTGCCCTGCAAACTGGTTCATCTGTACCAGTTTTCTAGGTTCCACATATATGCATTAATACATGATATTGGTTTTTCTCTTTCTGACTTACTTCACTCTATATGAGTCTCTAGATCCATCCACGTCTCAACAAATGACCCAATTTTGTTCCTTTTTATGGCCAAGTAATATTCCATTGTATATATGCACCACATCTTCTTTATCCATTCATCTGTTCATGGGCATTTAGGTTGCTTCCATGACCTGGCTATTGTAAATAGTGCTGCAATGAATGTTGGGGTGCATCTGTCTTTTTGAATTATGGTTTTCTCTGGGTATATGGCCAGTAGTGGGATTGCTGGATCATATGGTAATTCTATTAGATTTTTAAGGAACCTCCATACTGTTCTTCATAATGGCTGTATCAATTTACATTCCCACCAGCAGTGCAAGAGGGTTCCCTTTTCTCCACACCCTCTCCAGCATCTGTTGTTTGTAGATTTTCTGTTGATGTCCATTCTATCTGGTGTGAGGTGATACCTCATTGTAGTTGTGATTTGCATTTCTCTAATAATTAGTGATGCTGAGAAGCTTTTCATGTGCTTCTTGGCAACCTGTATGTCTTCTTTGGAGAAATGTCTGTTTAGGTCTTCTGCCCATTTTTGGATTGGGTTGTTTGTTTTTTTTTTAATATTGAGCTGCATGAGCTGTTTCTGTATTTTGGAGATTAATCCTTTGTCCATGGCTTCATTTGCAAATATTTTGTCCCATTCTGAGAGTTGTCTTTTCATCTTGTTTATGGTTTCCTTTGCTGTGCAAAAGCTTTGAAGTTTCATTAGGTCCCATTTGTTTATTTTGGTTTTTATTTCCATTACTCTAGGAGGTGGATCAAAAAAGACCTTGCTGTGATTTATGTCAAAGAGTGTTCTTCCTATGTTTTCCTCTAAGAGTTTGATAATGTCTGGCCTTACATTTAGGTCTCGAATCCATTTGGAATTTATTTTTGTGTATGGTGTTAGGGAGTGTTCTAATTTCATTCTTTTATATGTAGCTGTCCAGTTTTCCCAGCACCACTTATTGAAAAGACTGTCTTTTTTCCATTGTATATCCTTGCCTCCTTTGTCATAGATTAGTTGACCATAGGTGTGTGGGTTTATCTCTGTGTTTTCTATCTTGTTGTATTCATCTATGTTTCTGTTTTTGTGCCAGTACCATATTGTCTTGATTACTATAGCTTTGTAGTATAGTCTGAAGTCAGGGAGTCTGATTCTTCCAGCTCCATTTTTCTTTCTCAAGACTGCTTTGGCTATTCGAGGTCTTTTGAGTCTCCATACAAATTTTAAGATTTTTTTGTTCTAGTTCCATAAAAATTGCCATTGGTAATTTGATAGGGATTGCATTGAATCTGTAGATTGCTTTGGGTAGTATTTTCACAATATTGATTCTTCCAGTCCAAGAACATGGTATATCTCTCTATCTGTTGGTATCATCTTTAATTTCTTTCATCAGTGTCTTATAATTTTCTGCATACAGGTCTTTTATCTCCCTAGGTAAGCTTATTCCTAGGTATTTTATTCTTTTTGTTGCAATGGTAAATGAGAATGTTTCCTTAATTTCTCTTTCAGATTTTTCATCATTAGTATATAGGAATGCAAGAGATTTCTGTGCATTAATTTTGTATCCTGCAACTTTACCAAATTCATTGATTAGCTCTAGTAGTTTTCTGGTACCACCTTACTATTTTTAATCCATCCTTCTTATTGCTCCTTTTCAGCTTTTTTCTGCATTATTTTAATGTTTTATTTGAGTTTATTTTTAAACAGATGTTTTAGTTTGCCTTTAATTTTTTCCCCAGTATTTGTCTTAATGCTAACAATTGTTTCTGTAATTTATAACTATCTACTTAGAGTTAATACTGAACCACTTAACACTTTGCCATTGACATTTCCCACTTTCTAAACAATTCATGCTTCCTATTTTCCTTTTCGCTCTTACTACTTCACAAATGTAAGAAACTAACAGTATAGTTTCATTTATTGTCCTCCATGTTTTTTTATATTGTTGTCATATGTTTATACAATGTGTAATATAAAATCCCTCATAAAATTTTATTTGCCTTAAATGATCAGTTATATTCATATAAATTCATAAAAGAAAAGAAAAAAATATTCTTTTATGTTTACTCATGTATATACCTTTCCAGTGTTCTTTACTCTTTCTTGTGGATTCTAGCTCTCATCTGACATCATTTCCCTTTGTGCTGAAGAACATCCTTTAGGATTTCTCATCGGCAGGTTGGCTACTTACAAATTTCCTCAGCTTTTTTTAATCTGAAAATATCTTTATTTTGCTTCAATTGAATGATACATTTTTTAAGAAGATAGAATTCTGATTTGATCATTTTTTCTTTTATCAGTTTAAAGATGTGTTTCATTTTCTTCTTATCTCTTCAGTTCTGATGTAAAGTGAGCCTTTATTCATATGATTGTCCCCCGTATACAATTTAAAAAAATGTTTCCTTTGGTTGATTTCAAAATTTTCTTTATCTTTGGTTTCAATAGTTTGTTCATGATGTTTCCAAGTGTGATTTTTTTGGTTAAGAGTTTTGTTTTGTTTTGGCCTGGTGTTTACTAAAATTCTTCATAATGATTTTCAATGTCACATTTGAGAAATTTTGTGTTAGTATTGCATCAAATATTCTTTCTGCCCCATTCTCACTCTTATCTCCTTCAAGAACTCCAAATATACATGCACTAGACTATTGAATTTTGTTCCACAGGTCTCTAAGGTTCTGTTCCCTTTTCTTCAGTTTTGCTTCTGTTTTTCAAATTAGATACATTATTTTTCTATTTTATTTATTTATTTATTTTTAATATATCTTTATTGGAGTATAATTGTTTCACAATACTGTGTTAGTTTCTGTTGTACAACAAAGTGAATCAGCCATATACATACATATATCCCCATATCCCCTCTTTCTTGAGCCTTCCTCCCCTCCTCCCTATCCCATCTCTTTAGGTCATCAAAAAACATCCAACTGATCTCCCTGTGTTATGCAGTAGCTTCCCACTAGCCATCCATTTTGCATTTGGTAGTGTATATATGTCAATGCTACTCTCTCACTTCGTCCCAGCTTCCCCTTCCCCCTACATGTCCTCAAGTCCATTCTCTATGTCTGGGTCTTTATTCCTGTCCTGCCACTAGGTTCATCAGTACTGTCTTTTTATATTCTGTATATATGCGTTAGCATACGGTATTTGCTTTTTTCTTTCTGACTTACTTCACTCTGTATGACCTCACTACAGATAACTCAGTTTCATTTCTTTTCTTCCCTTTTCTTCAGTTTTGCTTCTGTTTTTCAAATTAGGTACATTTTTAAGTTGGTTTCTCTGCAAGCTCAATGACTCTTCTATCTTCTTCAATCTGTGGTTGAACTTACCCAATGATTTTTTTATTTCACTCATTAGTATTCAGATCTATTTTTTCCCAGTAGTTTCATTATTTTTCTGAGTTCCTCCCTGTTTTCTATTTAAAGATATTATTCTTTAAGTTCTTGAACATACTTACAATAGCTGCCTTAAGGTTTTGTTTGCTCATCCAATATCTGTTTCATGGATTCATTTTCTGTTTTCCTATTTCTTTGCATGTCTAGAAATTTTCAAATTTGTACTAGACTTTGTGGATGATATGAGTAGAAATTCTATATTATTTTAGCCTCCTCTGAAGAATGTATGCTTCCATGGAATAATGTTTGTTTTTAATTTTACTAGTTCAATTAAGGGATGTGTATAGACATGAATTTTTCTCAAATGTATATAGGCTTGGTTTTATATTTTGTTAGAGTGAATCCATGAAAGGCCCAAGATATTTTATAGACCCTCACACTTGGCAGGACTTAAACTCCAATGTCTGTTGTCACTGAGAGTATTACAGTTACTTGCTTTAAGTGTCTATTAGGATGGGGATAGACTGAGTCTCTTTACTCCCAAGTTATAACTTTCCACTCAGCTAAACTGAGTATTAATGAGGTATTAATGAGATGAAAACAAAAGTGTTGACAACATTATAATAGTTATTCACTCTCCAGTTTTCCCATCTCTTTTCTGCTCTCAGCCCTGCAGCATCTTCTCTCTGTTTAGCCTCTCATACTCTCATCTTGTACATATTTAGCCCAAGACTCAGCCAAAGATCTGCAGGGAGACCAGTCCCACAGATTCTAGTTTCTTCTGTATCCTAGAACTCTTATTTCTGTCTATTAACCTCAGTGAACCTACTGTACTCTGCTTAGTCTCAAGCTCCCTGCATCTTGGACAATAATTTATCCTTATGTGAGTAACCACAGTAAATGTGGACTTACTTTGAACTTCCCCTTCTCTCAAACATCATAGACTTATGCTGCCTGTTATCCAGTTCCTGAAACTCATTGTCTTTTTGTTTTGGTTTGTTTGTTTTTGGTCTAGTATATAATTGTTTTTGGTAGCAGAGTTAATCCAGTTTCAATCACTCCATCATGGATGAAGATGAAAGCCCAACCTCTCTCCCATTTGTATTTTAAGAGAATCTTAACCTTACATTTCTCATTCAGTTCCATGAAATTCATATTTTTCAGTAACTTTAAAAGATCTTGTCAATTTCCAAAATATATTAGAAAAAAACTTTTTAATTTGACTTCTTGCAAAAATAAAGAAAACATTATTCTGTGAAAGCACTAAATGGTATTCAAATTTAGTGTCTTTAGTTGCAGTCTTTGAGAGTCCTCATAAAGTAGAAGCCACAATGCATTTATGCCTTTGCTAGTTGGAATTTCCACCCATATGTACTTTGCTTGTTTCTGCTTTTCCCTCCATCCCATCTCTAAAAATGAATGAAACCCATATCCAAATAGCAGACAGGTCCATATGTGCATTATATCCAATATCCTATAATAGAAGTTGTTGAAATATCAATATAACATATATATCCATCAATTATTCATCCAGTCAATAGCTTGATGACCAATAGATTAAATTAACCTTCACTTAATGATGTATTTTCAGCACTACCTCAGTGATACAGGAAATTGGTGAAATAAAACTTGATTTGTCAGATAGAACAGAACAGCTAAAGAAGGAAAATAAGCCAAAATACAATTAGTAGCATAACGACAGATAGAGGATCATTATTCCAGGACAACTCCAGTTGCCTCCTGCTGTTGCAGAGCATCTTTTGTTTGCTATGTCCTCTCTGGGTGCTATTTTCAGAGCTCCTCCAGGGCACAACCTCAAGGAGAGCTATTCACAGTGCAGTTACACAGTCTTCCCCATCATAAGTGATAGCCCTAAAGTGTCCAGTGTTAATCTTTCTGCAGATCCTTTGTATATAATATAACCTTAGACAAGTTACTTAAAATTCCTTACTGTTTTTCCTTATCTGAAAAATGGGACTATAAATATACAACCCTATTGACATATTGAAATAAACCTTATCCTTGACAGGAAACTGCATTCCTCCTTTCCATTAAACAAATTCAGTTTTGCCCCTACCAGGCATAAACTACTTCAATTTATTCTTATCTAAGATTAAACTTGGCTTCCTCCCAAGAATGTACAATTGTTTAACTTCCTGACTCAACATTAATCAAGGTTTCAAACAAATAAAGGTAAACTGCAAAATTGAGGCAATTAACTTGCTTCTGTCTTTTTGGTGAGAATTCATTTATTCAGAACCGCTCTGAATTTGTTACTGTTTCCTAATACTTTTTTGCCAGAAATAAATGATATATCACAAGGCACTTTTATTTTGTCCTATTTTGATGTCATGAAACCAAAAAGTTACTTAACAAAGTATTTTTAGTAACTTCACATCAGTATATCTGCTGCTATCCTTGTGTGTTTTATTTATTATTTATTTATTCCCTTACAGTGTGAGGAACAACTTATTAAATAGGAACAAAAATGTATTACTAAACTTTCAGTTCCCTGGTTCACTGATCTGTAAAAAATAAATGTGAACATTTCTTGACATTTGTACTGGAAAGTAAGTGACATTAAATGAAGTGCTAAGTCATTATTCCTTAGTGCACAAGATTACTTTGAATAATTGGGAGAATTTAAAATAGGCCTGCTTCTGTGTAATTAATTATAATTGCAATAATTAGAAATTACAGATTTGCCAGATTTCTAAAATAATGAACTTTATTGCTATATTCTAGATATATATAGGTTGGGTGTTTCATATGCATTGCTATAACTTCATTTTACTAGTAGGAGTGAACTTAATAATAATGTATTTTCTAATATTTATAATGTGAAGTTTATTTAGTATTTAGTGTTTAATAGCTATATTTCTATTGTGTTTACTTATATATGACAGAAGAAATAAAGTGATTGAAATAACATTTCAACCCCACTTAATTTTCAAACAAGTATATTTTCCTTGTGTGTTCTTTTCTTTTCATCTCCTGGAATCATTTTATGTTTTTAAAAGGTAATAGAAAAACTGAAGAAAAGTTAAAGAAAATATTAGTGGAGAGCAGGTACCCCTTTATTCTAAATCTCTGTATAGGAACTTAGCATGCGTCTGTTCTCTTTTTATAGAGTTTGTATCCCTTCACCAAGAAATTAATTTTCAAATTACACTTGAATTTATTTTTATTATATTTTTCAACTAAAAATAAATATTCTAGGACTTAATTACAACACACCTTTTAATAAGAGATGTCTCAAATATACCAAAAGGGTAGCAGTTAAAGATAGTTTTAAAGTGAACAGTACCATTATACTGACAAGGTATGAAGTATATGGATGCTATTATTAGAATGAAAATTTGCTGAAATGATGACACTATTTAACGTTTTCTGATGAGAAGAGTGTGGTCCATAGAAGAAAAGTGAATTGGAGCTAATAGGGGAAGAACAAAGATTAGCTATGACTCAAGGCGATTAACTTTCATTTCCTTCTATTATCCATTCTCCAGGCTGTCTTCACCATGAATTATTATGAAAGCAGTCATTAAATATGCTTAGGAAATGCATTTAGTTGCAAACTTATAATTTTAACATGTTAGCATGCTGATACCTGCCTGGTTAATGTTACAGAGGTAAGGGCAGAGCATAGACTAAAATTAGACATCGTGACATACAGAGACAAATTTAAGTTTGTGAAAGACTGTCATCTGGCCATCTAGTCCAATTATTATCAGGCTTATAATTAGATTTTTTGACAGATAATAGTTCAAGTGGTTTCCAGAGAGAGGGAAAAAGTCCTTACTCTCCGATTCTATAATTATTTGTGGTACATTATCATAATTAACCTAACTGGAACATTTTGATGACTTCACAAAAGGGTTAGGGTTCAAATCCCCTGGGATTTATTTTATTGTTATCATGACCACACCAATGCATCAATGTTCTATCGCTTCAATTTCTTTTTTCCCCCTTAGGAATTAGGTGGGGATTTAGTAAGGAATAAAACAATAAAAGTTGGCTGCAGTGTTCCCGTAAAATACCTTAGTTTAACAAATAGAATATAAATGTAAGTGAAAAAATATACATGTGCATTAGTGTAACTTATATGAAAAAAAAGAATTATGTTACAGGACAATTTAAAATGTACATAAGATTATTTGCAAAACCATATTAGAGTGCAGCAATATTTTACCATCAGTGACAGTGGAATGAGGAGAAACCAGATTCCCCAAAAGGCTACTACCTCTATAAAGATAGCTATACTAAAATATATTTGACTAAGTGTTTTGAAATACTCTTCACAGTGAAGTAGGGGAAAACTAATGTTTTGGGGATATAAGAGAGCTCATTCAAACACAGAAAATCATATTTATAGGATCAGTTTACTTGGAAATAGCTTAATGTGATTTGTTCTCTATGTTTGCCCAAAGTTTTTTCTGTATTTGGAAAAATTTACAGTCTACCTGTAAATCTTAAGTTCAATCTGAAATTAGAATTATCAATTATATTTTAAAAGTCAGCATCAAATTTTCAGGAATGTACACATAAACGCAATACTTCAAAAGACTTGTCAGATACAAAATAATAACCTCAAAATAACAAAATGCAGTAACCAAAATGTGACTTTAAATATTTTTCTGTTTAAAATACTATATTTTTCTGACTGTTCCATAATCAGATATGATTAAAATGTGGTTGGTTATATTAAGTTCCAATAAATTGTTTTTGCTCCAACCTTCCTTCCCAGTCAATAACACTCAAGATCAGAGCTAAAAAGCATAATTCCACTCTTTTAACTTTTCTGTATGTTAATATCTCTCCTGGACATCTTCACATTAGCATGATAGGTACTATTAACCTGATGGGATAATCTGTTGATTTATTATACATGAAATGCTAATATTCACTTGTCCACAGACCTCTGTTATGTAAAAGCAAGTGAATCTTTATCTTACAAATTAAATTGGATTACTTTTGGTGTATCATTCTCTAAGGATTGATATATAAATAATATTTGTTTTATGACTAGAATTATTAATTACAAAATATATTTTATCTGATAAACCATTATAAACCAAATAATAACCCAATGATATCCCAAGTGTTAGAATTTATGTTTTTCTTAAAAGTCACAATGCCAATCAGGCTCATGCTGGTTTGATAATGTTTCTGGAAATAGGAAAAATTACACATTTTATGAAGCTCATTGTAATTAAAATTCACATCTTTTATAAAGCACTTGCTAATCACAAATTAATAATGTTTCTTTAGATGGGTCATGGAATATGATGATTTGTTTATTCATTCTTCCATTTAGTCACTCAACAAATATATTTGAAAGCCTGTATGCACCAAGTATTACTTAGGTGATGTGAATACAGTAGTAATCAAAATATACCAAGGGAAAGAAAGAAAAAAAAATGAAAAGGAAAATGTTGGAGGGGAAAAAATAAATCCCAGAGAAAGTTTCTACCTTCAAGGGCCTTACAATTTATAGACGGAAAAAGACAATAAACAAATGTATAATATGTCTTATAGTGATCAGAACTCTGAAAAAATATTAAGCATATTTAGGGACATAGAGCCTGAAGTGAGTGGAATGTGACACTATTTGTAGGGTTGCCATGAAAAGCCTCTCACAGAGTTATATTAGAGCAAAATGACAGAGTTAATCATGTGGATATTCAGAGAAAAATGTTGTGTCGATATCTTGGGAAAAAGTTTTCTCAGGAGAGAAAGCAGCAAGGACGTGCCCTAAGATTGAAATATTTAGGATTTTGCAGGAACAGCAAGACAGCGAGTGTATGTGAGGGGTAAGTGGTAAAAGGCAAAGTCAGAGAAGCACAGAGGGTCAAGCTATATAAGATTTGGAGCTTAGATACATTTTCTGGAGTCTACTCTGAGTGAAACAGTAAGCCGTGGAACATTTGGGGCAATCGAGTGGCATAATTTGACTCAAACTTTATAAGCATCTCATCTCTCTGACTGGTAGGTAAATAAGAGTGAATCTGAGAAAGGAGCTAGGAGGCTACTATAGCAATCCAGGTGGTGTCTTGAATTAGGTGTAACTGGAAAGGCATGGTCAGGATATACTTTGAAAGAAGATCTGACAGGATTTGCTGATAGATTGGATGTGGGATATGAGAGAGCAAGTGGAGAAGAGGATGCACCAAGCTTTTAGACCTGAGCCACCAGAAGAACAGAGGTGCCAATTTCTGAGATAGGGATGACTATGGTAGGATAATGGTTGAGATTGTGTAATCAAAAGTGCTGATTTAAACATTTTAAATTTAACCTGCCTATTCTGTAGACACTTGGAGCAATAAGATAGCTATTCTAATACTGAAGTCTGAAATTCAAGGGAGAGGTAGAAGCTGGAGATATAAATTTGGTATCTAACAACATGAAAATGGTATTTAAAGTCATGAGAAAGGACTATATCATTTACTGAGGCAGATGTCTGAGTTCTTCAAGGCTAGAGATTTGGAGAAGGAAGAGTAACCAGCAGAGAGAATAGAATGTTTAGCCAATGAGTTAGAAGGCCAACTAGGAGAATAAAATATCTCCCAAGACCAAATGAAGAAAGCATTTCAAGGAGGGAGTGAATATCTGTTTCAATTATAGGATAAGTATAAGGAAAACTATATGAAACTGTATATAAAGGTTCGTGGGTTTGGAACTGTGCAGGTTATTGGTGGCAAAGATACCTGATATTTTGATGGAGTGATAGGGACTAAAACCTTAATGGCAATTCAAAGGAGAATGAGAGGAAAATAATTAGAAATTGCAATTTGAATCATCTTTTTCAAAGAGCTTTACTTTTAAGTGGAACAGGGGAATTGAAACGGGATATGGGAACAAGAGAGCAGGAGGTTTTTTTGATTGTTTTTGCTTTTTCATGGGAGATGTTGCAACAGGTTTGTGTGCTGATGGGAATGGTATAGTGATTAATGTGACTAATAATGGTTTTGTGTCAGCATCATAATCATCTACCTAACTTTATTCATTTATTTATTTTCTTTTTAGAAAACAATGAATCTAAATACAATGCAAACCCTTTGGTTAGAAATCAGGCTGTCAGTAACTTGGAGTTTGAAGAGCACAAACTAAGGGAATCAAGAGATGGGAAGCAAAGGGAAAATAAAACCACCACCCAAATATTCTGAACATCAAAAAAAGGCTGTCATGAAATATTTCTTTGATATTCATTCCACAGAAAAGGTTGTATTTCATCCTTTGGAACCTATGGACTTATAATGTGCCCTAAATTCTGAAAGAATTATTTCTCTATTTTTAAAAATGAGACACAATCAGAAGCAGCAGATTTCTGAGAGCTAGGGCAGGAAGCAAGCAACTTTACAACAAAACTGAGAGGTCACACACTAACAGCCAGACAAGCAGCTGTGGGTGGGGAAGGGACAGTAACCTCTGATGCACAACCTCCTGTTAAGTAGTGACAAAATATTGACCCTGAGTCCACAAAACATGTTATGTAGTGCCTTCCATGTATCCTTTAAGATTCAAGGAAGTATTATGCAATATCTGTTAGGAAAATTAATTTGTTATAATAAAATAAATGCGGTTACAATAAAAATAACTGAGCCCTTAAGGAATATGCCTCACACATGACCTATATATAATAATTTAGGCTTTTGTTGTGGTCTGAATATTCTTAAGAAAGTACCAAGTACCAAGAAAGACCAAGTAGCATTTGGATTAACAATTTTAAGCCTATAGTATTGTTCATATTAATAATAACATCAGTTAGAATGTATTAACTGCTAACATGTGCTCGTTCTCTGCTTAGGACTTCACTTTCATTAGGACAGACAACTTTCTAAGGAAGTATAATCATCATCAACATGTGGTGACAAGGTTACTGAGGGTATTTAAAGAACTTAAGCTGCTCAAAATTCCACATGTATTAGTAAAAACCAGAGCTCCAGCTTGAGCCCTGTGTTCTGATGGAAGAACCCAGGTACTTCTTTCCCGTACTTTGTCCCCTCTATATTAGAATTTTTGTATACCAATGGGAAAGGGAAAGAGCAAATAATTGAATCTTTTCTGCCCTTAGTTTCCTTATCTTTAATATGGGAATGCTAATACCTATCTCCTGGCTGTCATGAAAATTTGAGAAACCACATGTAAAATATCTGACATATTTCCAGACACATACTGCAAGTAGAGTTGATGGATAAAGAACAGGATACCTAGTTGATTAGTTACATACTGTTTAGGTCAGCTGAACAGATATATTTTAGTGTAAGTATGTCTCATAAGTCTGCATGGGGCATGCTTAAACTAAAAAAATAAATCGATAAATTACTTGTTTAGCTAAAATTCACTATTAACGTGGGGTTCTGTTTTGTTTTGTTTTGTTTGTGCTAAATATGGTAACCCTAACTGGAAGTCAGATGGCCTACAGCAAATGTGAAGTAGCCTCAAAAAACAAAGTTTGGCAAAAGCTGAAAAAGTGTCGGAGGGAAGTTCAGTGAAGGGCCTGAAGCCGAATCCAGCCTCTGTACCCCGATAACAAATTAAATCTTGGAGACAGAGTTTGGATGAAGTAGAAAAGAATAGCTTTATTGCTTTGCCAGGGAAAGGGGGCCACAGTGGGCTAATGCCCTCAAAACCATGTGTCCCAACTTGGAGAGGCAGTAAGAAGTTTTATAACAATGGTTCAAAAAGGGCGTGATCAGCTCGTGGACATTCTTCTGAATGGTTGGTGGTAAAGTAAGTGGGAGTACGCATCATCAACCTCTTGGTTCCAACTGGTCTGGGGTCTACGTGCTTGTGGGCAACATACCGTTATCTTCTCCCACCTGGTGGGAGTTTCAGTATCTGCAAAACAGCTCAAAGTATATGTATGTTATGTATATCCCTTGAAGGAGAACCAGGACTTTGCCCCAAGGCTGCACCATTGTTTCTTTTGACTGTTCCTCCATTGTCTCCACATCCCCTCCCTTCCCTAATTAGCAACTGTTTGAAGCTGCTCATTGGAACTCAGGGAAGGTCATAGAGTCTGAATGAAGCCTATTTCCTGTAACCAAGAAATGGGGGACACAGAAAGGCTTTTGTGCCCAAAAGCCCCACAGGGTCCTGCTCAGTATCAGGCCCACAGGTTGGTAGGAAGAAGAACAGAATAAAAAACCGGACACTGAAGTGAGAACTCATTCTCACAACTGGATCAGGCCAGCAGGGATTGGAGAATGAGGCTATCAAGGTGAAACCATGCAACTGAGATTGGGACTTGAATCCACCGTGCCAGGACTCGAACCCAGCCAAAACCCAGATGGGACTTGAACCCACAGTCTTTTAATTACATTCACTCACCTGGTGTCTGGACTTACTGAGGCTCAGGTTCTTTGTGTCTCAGCACAGAAGGTATTCAACGAGAGGCAAAGTGATAGGCAAGAAGTGGATTATTTAGAGAGAAACACACTCCACAGACGGAGTATGGAACATCTCAAAAGGCAAGAGAGGAACCAGGGTATGGGGGTTGTCAGTTTTTATAGGGGTGGTTAATTTCATAGGCTAATGAGTAGGAGGAGTATTCCGGCTATTTTGGGGAAGGGGTGGGGATTTCCAGGAGTTAGGCCACTGCCCACTTTTTGACCTTTTGTGGTCAGCCTTGGAGCTGTCATGGTGCCTGTGGGTGTGTCATTTAGCATGCTCAAGGTCTAGTGGAAGTCAGTTGTCTGTCATCTTGGACCTAGTTGATTCTAACCAGTTTATGTCGTGCCCTTGGAGCTATGTCATTCTTTTAAATGTTGTGCCCTGCCCCATCCCCTCCAGTTTCAAAGGGACTCACTGCATTTCTACTGTCCTCGCTGCATTTCTCAAAGTTGGCTCTGGGTTTAGGCAGGACTCAGTCTGCATATCTAGGGTTTCCATTAAGTGTTAAGTGAGCTGAGGAAAGTAAAGATCAACATCATAAGGGCAAAACTTGGTCTAAATATTAGCATTATAATAGAAATAAGGTTTCCTTCTCCCTCAGCCTAAATCTCTAAAGCTCTGAATATGCATTTGAGTTTATTTTATTGTTTATTTTTGGATTTTTGTTTTGTTTTCTTTTCTGCTTAAGAAAAGATAACCTCGGGGAAATGAATGTTTCATAGAATGTGTTCATAAAGACTTTTGAATCATATTAGTGAACCCTGAAATAAAGAATGAGGGAAAAATAACATAAACCAGAAAATATGTTGTTTGTAGATTCTTCAAACTAATTCTATTTATAACACTAGACTGCAATCTCAGATTTCATTTTTAAGTTATTACCCCCAAAATTATTTATAATGTTCTATCTACTTATCAATTTGAGTTATTAGAAAATAAATTACTCAGACCTTGTAATAGAAGGGGGTTTATTACAAAGTAACCATTGTGGAAGTTAAAGAAACATAACAACTATAAAAATAATTAAAATTCAAGGATGTACAAGTCCTAATCTTGTCTCCTCCATCAACTTAGAGTTCAGATATTCTATTAGTTACTCGGGCTTCTAATGAACTAAGTGTAAATTAAGATAGGTTTTTTGATCTCTACTTAAATTATAATATAGAGCCACATTGGATGGTTTATATCTTTAATTAATTACATTCTTTTTCTACCATGAGTACAATGGAGATCATTTATATGTAATGAATAAGTAATTTTTAAAGTGAGAAAAATTATTAACTTCTAAATATGAAATTGAACCTCATCTTTACAATTGCCCTTTCTTATGTGGAAACTTTTACAGAAAATTTGCTTAAAACATAAATTTATATTCATTGCTGTCAAACGACAAAAATAAAACAACTTAGTATCGGGTTTGGTGTTCTATTCAAGGGAAAACAGTCTATGGACGGGGGGAATACAGTGTTTCACAAGCAGTGTAGTGCTCTTCCTGAGGGATGTTTGGACAGGAGCGAGTTTCATAGACTTTAGAAACAGTAAGAAGGAGACAGGACAGGACTGGCTGGTGTTGCATGTGTGACCTTATTAAAGATCAAGGATAAGGAAATAAGTATAGAGCCCAGAGTTGACTTGATGTTTGGGGGTTGGCTGACTGGATGTACAGTTGACCCTTGAACAATTCTGGGATTAGGGGCACCCACCCTCCTGTGAAGTTGAAAATCCAGTATAATTTATAGTTGGCCTCCGTATATGTATTCCACGGCCTCAGATTCAAACAACGGAGGATCGTGTAGTACTTATTATTGAGAAAAATATGCATATAAGTGGACCTGAGCAGTTCAAACCCATGTTGTTCAAGGGTCAACTGTACTACTTTTCTGGTAAAACAGAGCATTTACAGGAGTACAAATGTTTTCAAAGTTTGGGTTTGCTGATATAGCACCTCAGGCAGGAGCAATTCCATCATAGGCCTAGAAATTATTTCAACATTGTCTTTTAACATTTTTGTCTCCAGTTTTTGGACTAGGGAAAGATTTTGGTGTCAATAAGTGAATATAAATGGTGGATCAATTAAGGTTTTAACAGAATATGCTCAACCAACTTTTCAACGTAGTTAAGGATCAATAACCTTAATCTTGTAAAGTAGTTTTGACTTTATAAAATATTGGTGCATCATATGTAAATTCTCCCATTGTAAACCTGCTCTAGATATAAACATAATCAGATATCCACAAGTGGAAGATAATAAGGTGATGAAAAATCAAAATTGATCTTCAATCTTTAGTGATTTAAGAACTGAAAATTATTCAGTAAAGAAGAAAAACAAGAGAATAAAAGATGATTGTAAGAAAATGAACAAAAATATTTGATAATTTAATATTGAAAATAATATAAAAATTAGTTCAACATCAAAAAGATTCCAGCTACATATTGAAGTATTTTTATTTAATTTTTTGAAGTATTTAAAAAAATTATTGGTAAATAGTCAAAGTGAACTTATTTCTTGTTTAACAACATGACACAGAACATTGATTTATTATAATTCTGCCGTTTGTGTGGTTTAATCCATGGTATCTTCTCTTTATACCATTTTTTCCCTGGTTAAAAAGTTTGGAACCATAATCCTGACCAAAAAAAAAAAAAAAAAAAAAAAAATGTATGCAGAAGACCGTCATGGAATGAAAGTAAAGATGGTTGAACAATTAGAGAATTGTGGAAACCCTATGATATTATGAAGGGCATACTAAACATTTTTACTAGCTTGAAATGATAAACAACAGAGAAAGGGGTTAGAAAAAATTGGGAAGAACTAATGCCAATGTACAATGCTTTGGAGCATATCCCTTAATAACTAGAATATACATACTTCCATATTAAAGAAGGTATATTTAGTAAGTTTCCCCCTTCACACCCATACACTATCAGGGTGTATGCCTGGCCACAGTATTACATCTCTTTCTATAGAATATTATTTAAACATTTTTCACCATGGGAAGATACCACATTAAAGATGGCTCAAATAAATATTAATGACATCATTAGTAACTAGCAAAAAATATGAAAAATGTACGTAAAATATTTCATTTTCATTTAACTTCTCTGGCACTCTACAACAGTTAAGTTATAGCTAGAATGCAAGAGTTGAATTTAAAAATTCACAAAATTAGAAATGCCAATTTTAAGCACAGTTTAAAAATCGAACTTTCCATTTATTTGAAACCATAATACTGTAGTTTTATAGTTTTCTTATGTCTAGCATGTGAAAAAAATGGTTAGGTTATCATGCCACCAAGAGCATATTTAATGCCTTAAACCTAAACATAGAGTATAAACAGTGATAAATATAATACTTTTGTCTTTTAAGTCTTGTGGTAGATCCACAAAAATATAAAAGACTTATGAGGTACAATTTTTATCCAGTTATGGATTTATATCTAAGAAAACTTTGAACAAGGATACTACAGTATATTTTTATCTCATCAAACTGTTTAACTATTGATAAAATTATGTATTTCAGAGTTAGTACCAAAGTGTTAAGAATGGATAAAGACTAAAAGTATTTACTTATATAATTTTCTGTTTGTTCCTGATAGAATGAGGTGGTCCCTTATCTGTTCTTGAAAGTCTGTACTCACAGAATCTTCAGGATCCAGCCTGCAGATATTTTGAACTCTTGAACTGATCTACAATAAAAAGAATCTCTAGAGAATGATGGATGAGAAGGAGAAAAAAGAAAGGAAAAAAATAGAAAAGAAATTTATCAAGTTTCTAGCTTTGGACTAAGGGTGTTTACATATATTAATGCATTTAATTTAATTTTGACAACAAATTTGCTTAGAAGGTATTATCTCTCCTAGTTAGATGAAGAGATAGGGTGAATAAAACTGGGGAAAATCAAAGGTTAGACATGGTTTGTAATGGGCTTCTGACCCAAGTCTTTCTGACGCCAAAGCCCATTTTTTTCCCACTAGATCACGTAGCCACCTTGCCACTCTAGATTTTACTGTTTACTATTATTTTTTAATCCCTACTATATCCAATACTTACTCACAGAAAATTCTCTGCTTAAGCTGAAACTCTATGCACTAGGAAGGTAACAATGGTTATCTACGTGCCCTACTGTCTTGTTGAGGAAACAAGAAGTCTAAATTATCAGACTAAATTGTCTTTATTTCAAATTTAGAAATTAAAATTTTAATGCTTAAAATAGAAATCCAAAAATAGAATTTTTGAAGAGCAAATCAAATTAATTTCTACTGTCAGTTGAGTTTTGTGTTTTTTTGGTAGATGCAGATAATTCATTTATTCCCAGAACATTACCATTGTCTATTCATACAAAACCCCTCTCGTTTAAAATAATTTTATTACTTTTCAATTTATCCTTCATTCTTGAATTTCTCTCCACATTTACATCCCTCTGTCAAGCACATTTGCACACAGGTGGAGCTCCTGTTCATGAATACATAGGTAGGTGTGTGTTCACTTTTATTTGAGTCTTGTCCTTTGGCATTAAATGGAAATTTAATTAGAAGAAGAACTAGACCTCCACCTGCATGTGCAGAATCATTCCTAATTTCACCTCTTCTGTGAGGTTTGTGACTGCCTCTTAAATGGAGATCTAAATCCCTCCACTTTAGATTCTTTTGCAGTTTGAGGCTTTCACTTTTGAGCCAGGTTGTTTCATTTCTCAGGTTGTCATATTCTACTAGTTAAAATTTAGCATTGCTGCTGTTTTCATGGCTGATTTAAAAAATTAAAGATTTATTGTGTCTACTTCAGCTATCAATTGTGTACTGCAGCTTCATTTTTATCATCGCTGTGAAATAAACTTGGGTCAATTTAATTTATAGCTCAAGTGAAATTTAAAAAAAAAAAAGGATAATTCATTCAACTGCATGTTTTAATCAGAGTTTTAATGTATTAATCCTGAATCAGATGTTTCTGTTTGTGCAGAAGTTTCCCCTCAGTCTTATGTTCTGATATTGCTACAGTTTGTTCTTTAAGTTGAAAGCACCACACCAATTCTTTATTTAATGTTATACTGAAGAACAAAAATATTTAAAAGAGATAACAGCTTACCTCAAGGACTACTAAGGAAACCAATGTCAAAGAACTTGCTATTAATTTTAAATGGAGGAACTTGATTCTCCAGATGGTCATCAAAGCAGAGCTGATGCACATCCTTATTCCTTAATAAGCATCCTTATTCCCAGTGGCATTGTGACTAGTGGTGTTTGTCCCAATATCACAGCCTAGCCTCTGAATGGAAAGCGGGTAACAAAATAAAACACCCAAGGACAAAATAAGAACAAATGTTATAAAGTGATAAAGCTATGTAAAGTATTCAGTGAATCCCTTAAAATACATTAGTACACAAATGAAGGGAGTGTATGTCCCAGAATCTGCACTCTTCCAGGACACTATGTATAGTGTATATCAAGAGATTTTGTGTGGACATAATCTTCCTAGTAGAGACAATATGGAAAACTGTTATAAACATCTTGCCTATGAATTTGAACCTGCTGCTAGAAAATCACAAATTAAACAGAAAAATATTATCCCTAGCTCATACTGAGTATAACTATAGATAAGAAACCTAATTACTTTTCCCAGTTTTATTGAGAAATAATTGACATACATCACTGTGTAAGTTGAAGGTATACAGCATTATGGTTTGATTTATATATATTGTGAAATTATTACCACAATAGGTTTAGTTAACATCCATTATCTCATATAGATATAATAAAAAGGAAAGGAAAATTTCTCCTTGTAATTAGAACTCTTAGTACCTATTCTCTTAACAACTTTCCTACATATCATACAGTGGCCATCATGTTGTACATTACATCCCTTGTACTAATATAGTTTGCTCCTTTTGACCACCTTCCTCCAATTCCCCCTCCCCACCCTCCACCTCTGGTAACCACAAATCTGTTCTCGTTTTCTATGAGTTTGGTATGTTTTTGTTTTTGGATTCCACGTATAAGTGAGATTATATACAGTATTTTTCTTTCTCTAACTTATTTCACTGAGCATAATGCCTTAAGGGTCTGTCCATATCATTGCAAATGGTAGTATTTTCTCTTATTTTATGGTTGAATAATATCCCATTGTATATATATACCACAACTTCTTTATCCATCCATCCATTAATGAATATATATTTTTAAAAATTCAGTTAGCGGGCTTCCCTGGTGGCGCAATGGTTGAGAGTCCGCCTGCCAATGCAGGGGACACGGGTTTATAAAAAAAAAAAAAAAAAAAAAAAAAAAATTCGGTTAGCAAGAATACAGCCTGCCTACCTAAAACTTGTTACTTTTGTCGCCAAAATAAATCTCAAATTCTATAATTAGTGTGAAAATAGAGAATGAATTTAAATTACCTAATACAATGTTTATCACATAGTAGGCATGATTAAGAATGGCAATTTTTAATATTATTACTAATAATAAACATTAAAAATCCCCCTAAGAATGAGTAAAACTCTACTGACCTCTATAAAATACTGAAGAAATAGGGGCATTTTCCAATAAATTATGATAATAACATAATTCTTATCTAGACAGCACCGTGTTTCTGAAATTTTGGCAGTGAAGGAAATTTAATTAAGGGCCATGCTTTACTAAACATGCTAAAGTCAACTTTTACTAAATATTACAAGTTAATCATAAAAACCATGTCACTTCTCTTAGGTAACTTGTGTACATTATTATATTATGTACTCTACTTTGGAAGGTACTGTAAATATGAAAATATGCTATCCTCAGATTATAAAAATGCATAGCAATATGAGTGAGATTAGTTAGAGGGGAATATACCCAACGCATACTTGTTTTAAGGTATCACTAATAAACTTATGCTAAATATGAGCAATGGATCTAAACAGTTACGCATGTACAATTATATAGACACATATATAATGACAAGTAACATATTTTAATACATCTTGAATGTCAAAAATTCTTTAAATCTACTCATTCATTCTAAATTGTTATTATATAACAATAAAATAAAAGTATCCTGTATTTAAGCTGTTATGTCACACAGGAGACCTACAAACATTCAAATTTGGCAAAAGATTGATGTCTTATCATAAAAGTTGAAAAACTCTCATAAAATTTTTAAATAGAAACCACATGGAAATTGGGTTTAGCTTTTTTGTACCTGAACTTTAATATTTTATTTATATTCACTTAATGTTATCCATCCAACCTTCAAAATAGTCCACAGAAAATAAAGGATAAACATTTTTACGGAAAATATAGAAAAATGAAAGTTCATAAGAGTTTTGTCTTCTATAAGCTAAGTACTATGTAATATTATGGACACCCATTTATCATAAAAGGAAATAATTTCATAATATCTTGAGAAATACTTATGGATTGTCTATTCTTTAAGTATAAAAGGTAAAAATAGTCTTTGACTTTCTTAGTGATGAAATAATATATATAAAGGAATAAATAACTGTAATATGCCACTCCTTAATTGATGATTTTTTTCCCCTACATTTCACTTTCTTAACTTACCCACGGATAAGAATATATTCAGCATTTTTCTGTAGTATATACCTCTGTTTTGTAGATATAAGTAGCATTTTGGAAGAATATTCATAACAGGCTAAATGCTTTCAAAACCGGCCTTCTTAAGTTGTAGCAGAAATAAAGTAACCACAATATAGTCATAGCCTTTAAAATTAAATATTTATTTATTACGTTTATAGAAGACAAAATTGGTATTTAATTCAAAGATATTTCCTAAAGACAATCTTATCACAGTGGATTGATTATGCAGCATTTTTTCATAAAATATCACTGGAGTATTAGAAATTAAACATACCAAAAATTACTTTAATAAATAGCAAACTTCGTTCATTGTTTCCTTATAATGTATGTAACTAGTATACAAAGATTAGATATGTATTTGACAAGTTCAAAAAAATTCCTAAAAATCTATTTTTCCTCAGTGTTTATGAATTCATAAATGGTATCTGACATATCTATCATTCCTTTCCCAATAGCTGGTGTCAGAATACTTAATATTTAAAATAAGCAAGACTATACTACTCGGTGGTCAGTTTTTCTTAATGAAATCCAACTCAACAAAACCTTAATCATAAAAATTTCAATGTGAGGAAAACACTTTTTATTTTTAAGATTCTAATCAAATTTCTCTATTTTGACCTCAATCATTTTTAAAATGAGTATCTCAGTGTCCACTACAGTGTTAACTTGTTATTAAAAACAACTGTAACTATTTTAAGTGTATTAAAATAATATTGTGCTCCATGTAGGGAGAATTTCAACTCTATTTTCTTTCCAATAAGGAAAGTTATTGGACAAATAAGCTTCTAAAAAATATTACTTTACTTTGGGGCTTCCCTGGTGGCGCAGTGGTTGAGCGTCCGCCTGCCTATGCAGGGGAAATGGGTTCGTGTCCCGGTCCGGGAAGATCCCACATGCCGCGGAGCGGCTAGGCCTGTGAGCCATGGCCGCTGAGCCTGCGCGTCCGGAGCCTGTGCTCTGCAACGGGAGAGGCCACAACAGTGAGAGGCCCGCGTTCCGCAAAAAAAAAAAAAAAAAAGTTACTTTACTTTAAAAATGGCTTTTATCATGAGAAATTGGAACAAAATTCTTAAAAAAAAAGAATCTTGTATGATGTCAGAAAGGTAGACAAACATTGTAATTCAACTATAATTTACCTTA
The DNA here is from genome assembly GCF_003031525.2 of Neophocaena asiaeorientalis asiaeorientalis. NCBI lineage: Eukaryota > Metazoa > Chordata > Mammalia > Artiodactyla > Phocoenidae > Neophocaena > Neophocaena asiaeorientalis. The sequence goes on along the minus strand of NW_020172824.1, from coordinate 25,803 downwards.
ATCTGCAGGATTTTTGTTCTAAACTTATTTTTTCAAAGAAACAGATGCTGGAAAATTTTAATAAATTAATGTGAGGAACCTAATATACCTTTTTTTTTGTTTTTCAGTAATATTTACCTCAAAAAAATATGAAGAAATGAAAATTATGTACTAGCTGACTTACTATCTCCACTCCACCAACCAAAAAAAAAAAAAAAGTAATAACTTCTTTAGAAAAATATGATAGATCATAGTTTGTCTAAAGTTTTGATAATATCTATACTGAAAAAAAAATACTAATCACATTACTACCTTTTTCAAACCTCCAAACACCATCAACTGTTCCTTCTGAGATTCAAATCTGACCACAACAGTTTCAACTTCTGAATATTTCCTTAACTCTGACTTTAAGTGATGTATGGCTGATCCTAAACATTCTATTTCACCTTCAGTCCATTAAACTGATGGCTGTTTTTATTTCACTATTCTTGTACCATAGATTTGTATATATATATTTATTTATTTATTTATTTATTTATTTATTTATTTGAGTAGTGGTTACCATTTTGAAAACATTGTTCCTCCCTTCTCCCTCAGAATATTTCAGTTCATGTGAAGCAGATTGTGTCAGACTACATCAGACTATGCTATCCACTCTCCATTTTTGCTATAGTCATCTGCTTAAATCCTGGTGAATCCTATTCATTCAATGAAATGAATTTTATTGAAATTTTATAGAAATTTTTAGCATCTAGCTTACTTTTCTTCTCTCTACCATAAATCATATAAGCACTTTTAATTATTTTAGTGTTCATACTAATAATCTTCCAACAAACAAAAGTCCAGGACCAGATGGCTTCACAGGTGATTTCTATCAAACATTTAGAAAAGAGCTAGCACCCCTCCTGCTCAAACTCTTCCAATAAATTGCAGAGGAAGGAACTCTCCCCAACTCATTCAATGAGACCACCAGCACCCTGATACCAAATCCAGGCAAACATACTATGAAAAAAGAAAATTACAGACCAATATCACTGATGAATATAGATGCAAAAATCTTCAACCAAATACTAGCAAACAGAATCCAACAACACATTAAAAGGATCATACACCATGATCAAGTGGGACTTATCACAGGGATGCAAGGATTCTTCAATATATGCAAGTCAATCAATGTGATAGAGCATATTAACAAATTGTAGAAGAAAAACCATATGATCATCTCAATAGATGTAGAAAAATCTTTTGAAAAAATCCAACACCCTTTTATGATTAAAAACTCTCCAGAAAGTGAGCATAGAGGGAACTTACCTCAACATAATAAAGGCCATATATGACAAACTCACAGCAAAAATCATTCTTAATGTTGAAAAACTGAAAGCATTTCCTCTAAGATCAGGAATAAGACAAGGTTGGCCACTCTCACCACTATTATGCAACATAGTTTTGGAAGTCCTAGCCACGGCAATCAGAGAAGTAAAAGTAATAAAAGGAATACAAATTGTAAAAGAATAAGCAAAACTGTCACTGTTTGCAGATGACATGATGCCTATACATAGAGAATCCTAAAGATGTCACCAGAAAACTACTAGAGCTGATCAATGAATTTAGTAAAGTTGCAGGATACAAAATAAATGCACAGAAATCTCTGGCATTCCTATACACTAATGATGAAAAATCTGAAAGAGAAATTAAGGAAACACTCCCATTTATCACTGCAACAAAAAGAATAAAATACTTAAGAATAAATCTACCTAGGGAGACAAAAGACCTGTATGCAAAAACTATAAGACACTGACAAAAGAAATTAAAGATGATACAAACCGATGGAGAGATATACCATGTTCTTGGATTGGAAGGATCAACATTGTGAAAATGACTATATTACCCAAAGCAATCTACATATTCAATGCAATCCCTATCAAATTACCAATGGCACTTTTTACAGAACTACAACAAAAAATCTTAAAATTTGTGTGGAGACACAAAAGACCCCGAATAGCCAAAGCAGACTTGAGGGAAAAAAACGGAGCTGGAGGAATCAGGCTCCCTGACTTCAGACTATACTACAAAGCTACAGTAATCAAGGCAATATGGTACTGGCACAAAAACAGAGATATAGATCAATAGAACAGGATAGAAAGCTCAGAGGTAACCCCACGCACCTTTGGTCAACTAATCTATGACAAAGAAAGCAAGGATATACAATGGAGAAAAGACAGCCTCTTCAATAAATGGTGCTGGGAAAACTGGACAGCTACAGGTAAAAGAATGAAATTAGAACACTCCCTAGCACCATACACAAAAATAAGCTCAAAATGGATTAGAGATCTTAAATGTAAGACAGGACACCATAAAACTCTTAGAGGAAAACATAGGCAGAACACTCTATGACATAAATCACAGCAAGATCCTTTTTGATCCACCTCCTAGAGTAATGGAAATAAAAACTAAAATAAACAAATGGGACCTAATGAAACTTAAAAGCTTTTGCAAAGGAAAGGAATCTACAAACAAGACCAAAAGACAACTCTCAGAATGGGAGAAAATATTTGCAAATGAATCAACGGACAAAGGATTAATCTCTAAAATATACAAGCAGCTCATGCAGCTCAATATCAAAAAACAAACAACCCAATTTAAAATGGGTAGAAGACCTGAATAGCCATTTCTCCAAAGAAGACATACAAATGGCCAAAAAGCACATGCAAAGCTGCTCAACATCACTAATTATTAGAGAAATGCAAATCAAAACTACCATGAGGTATCACCTCACACCAGTTAGAATGGGCATCATCAGAAAATCTACAAACAACAAATGCTGGAGAGGGTGTGGAGAAAATGGAACCCTCTTGCACTGTTCATGAGAATATAAATTGATTTAGCCACTATGGAGAACAGTATGGAGGTTCCTTAAAAAACTAAAAATAGAATTGCCATATGACCCAGCAATTCCACTACTTGGCATATACCCAGAGAAAACCATAATTCAAAAAGACGTATGCACCCCAATGTTCATTGTGGCACTATTTACAATATCCAGGTCATGGAAGCAACCTAAATGCCCATCGACTGATGAATAGATAAAGAAGATGTGGTACATATATACAATAGAATATTACTCAGCCATAAAAAGGAAGGAAATTGGGTTATTTGTAGAGATGTGGATGGATCCAGAGACTGTCATACAGAGTGAAGTAAGTCAGAAAGAGAAAAACCAATATCATATATTAACGCATATATGTGGAACCTAGAAAAATGGTACAGATGAACTGGTTTGTAGGAGAGAAATTGAGACACAGATGTAGAGAACAAATGTATGGACACTGAGGAAGAAAACGGCATGGGGGGTGGTGGTGTGATGAATTGGGAGATTAGGATTGACATGTATACACTGATATGTATAAAATGAATAACTAATAAGAACCTGCTGTATAAAAAAATTAAATTAAAAAAAAGAAATCTCTTCAAGAGTACACTTTGCTTACAATTGTTAATATTCATTATGTGTCTTTTAATCTAAAATACTCATAAATATAGTCTGGGCATTAGGTGATATTAAGAAATCATTGTTTAATTTGTTAAGGATGATGTTATTTTGGATAATTAGGAATATGCCTTATTTGAAGGGAGGAAGATGCATACTGAATTCCTTAGGTGAAGAATGTGATGCCTACACTATAGCATAAAACAAACAAATAAATAAAATAAATTGGAAAATACCCAGAATTTAACCAGTTTTGGCCACTTCCACTGAGACTTCTTAGGTTCCAAACAACATCATCTCCCACATGTATTTTTGCACTAGCCTCCTGTCTGGTGTCTATTTTCTGTGTTTGTTCAACTTCCATCTGTTCTCAACACAGCAGCCAAAAGGAGCTATTAAGTTTGTCAGGTCATGTCATTTCTTTGTTAAAAAGCCTTCATTTGCTTTCATCTCACTTGGAGTAAAATGAAATCTTTTACAATGATTTATAGGCCCCTTAAACAATCTCTTCTCTGACTTCATCTCCTCTGCCTTAACCGCCTCCATTCCACACCAGCCACACTGGTTTCCCTGCTGTTTCTTGAACTTACTGGCACACTCCTACACTAAGTATAGTCAGAACTTTTGCACTGAGTCTCTTTCACTGGTTTCTTTGCCTCCTTCTCTAGATTAGTACATGAATATATCTTTCATTTTCTTCAGGTCGATCCAAAATCACTTTCTTGGTAAAGACTTTCCTGGTCACCTTATTACATTTTCAGCTTTCTACATGCTAAACATTTTCCTTCTCTGCTTCTTTTGTCCCCTAAGCATGTATTATTTAACTGGTTGATATTATACATTGTCTCTCTCTTTCTCTCACCAAAATATAAGCTCCAGAAGAAAAAGGGGTTTTGTTTATTTTGTTCAGAACTTTATTATCCAGTACCTACAACATTGTTAGGCACATAATAGTCAATGAATAATTACTCAGTAAAGTGAATAGATAAATAATTAAGTGAATTATTCTTATCTTCCCTACATCTAAAGCTTTCCAGAGCTTAGGTTTTAGATCTCTTCCCTTCTGTTTTCCTATATGCTTCCCTAAGTAATCTCATCTTATTTCTATAATGTTAAACACCATATATATACTCATGAATTTTTTTATACCTCTGTAAATGTCCCTTATATTTACAAGTTTCTCAAAACCCAAATCTTTGCTATCTTTGAATCCTTACTCCCTCCATATAATATCAGCAAATTCTAGTAGCTCAAACTTCAAAATATTTGAAAAAATAACAGATCTTACTATCCTCAGTTACAAACCTAATCTATGCCAGGAAGGTATCTTCTAGTTTACTACAATAGCCATTCTCCCTGGTTCCACGATTGTCTCTCTGTAGTTTATTCTCTGCACTATGGTTGCAATTAATTTTTCAAGATGTAAGCCAGATCTTATCACTGCCGAGATAATAACTCTCCAGTGATTTCTTAGTTTATCTATAATAAAATCCAAATTTTATCATTATCTAAAAGAACTTATATGGCATGTTCTTTGCCTACTTCTGTTAAAATTCTCTCCCTGCTCACTATACTCCAGTCACTTTGGTCTCCTTGATACAATCGAGTAAAAATGTATGGATAAATAGTCCCTGAGAAGTTGAATAACTTCATGCAAGTTTACCCTATTTTTAGTATTAGAGTCTGAGCACAAGCCCTGTGATTATAAATCAAATATCATGCATCCCTTCAGGATGTAATGTGATACTGGGAGCAGGTTGAGGGTATCCACTGAATGGGAGAACACAGAAGTGTGCACTTTTGTGGAGGTTAAATATAGTGTGGTCTCACTGAGTTGAACAGGGAAGCAGAATGCTAAACATAGGTATATATACAAGTGGCTGGGATTTTACCTCTAGGGTCCAGCAAAATGCTGTGGATAAGAATGTGGAGAGAGGCAGGCAAGTTCACCATAGACAAGAATAATTAAAACGAGAGTGGATAAGTTCATTAAAGGAGTGGAGAGAGTCACAAAGAAAATTTGAGCCTGGGAATGAACCTTACAAAAAGTTACACCCGGGGAACCCAGAATCTGAATGGCAATTTGTTTTCTGTTTTTACTAATTACAAACCTTTGAATAACAAGGTCTTACTAACCTTTGGAATATTGAGTCACAATGACAGTGATTTTAAAGGTAGAGAATAAGACATACATCTTCATCAAAGTTTCCAGGTAGGTATGTGCAATTTTAAAAAGTCCTGCAAATAAGTCTGGTAGACCCCTAAATGGATGTGTTTCCTAATCATCACCATTTTCTTGTACTCTTATTTCCCTTCCTATTGAGAATCACTGATTTACAGCATAGGAAGCAGAAACACCTAAAATACTTCTTTTCAAACTATACCAACAAAAAACATTAAAAATGTAAGAGGAAATGATGGTAGTAGCAAAAGAGACACAGCATAAAATAAATATACATTTAAATTAAAAGCTATCTCATGGGCTTCCCTGGTGGCGCAGTGGTTGAGAGTCCACCTGCCGATGCAGGGGACACGGGTTCATGCCCCTGTCCGGGAGGATCCCACATGCCGCGGTGCGGCTAGGCCCGTGAACCATGGCCGCTGAGCCTGCGCGTCCAGAGCCTGTGCTCCGCAACAGGAGAAGCCACAACAGTGAGAGGCCTGTGTACCGCAAAAAGATAAAAAAGCTATCTCATGTATAACACTGTCACCATTGTATGGATAATATAAATTACTGGTACATGAATGTCCAAAAGAATGTACTTTCCAAAAAAGAGTTGGGATGATAATGTTTAGAAGTATGAACACATTTAAAAGATGCAATACTTCTATTTTCTTTTTAATCCTGAAAATATTGAAATAAATGATGTTAAAACTTAAAAATCTAAACACACACTTTAGTATGGATTTCTTGGTTTTTCTTCCACCTCCACACACACACACACAAAGCCTTGCTTTTTTATTAAACTTCTAACAAACAATGATGCGTCAGAAATAGCGTGGCCTTTAGACAAACACATACTTGATTTTTTTTTATAAACTTTTTTTTTTTTTTTTTTGCGGTACGTGGGCCTCTCATTGTTGTGGCCTCTCCCGTCGCAGAGCACAGGCTCCGGACGCGCAGGCCCAGCGGCCATGGCTCACGGGCCCAGCCGCCCCGCGGCACGCGGGATCCTCCCAGACCGGGGCACGAACCCGCGTCCCCTGCATCGGCAGGCGGACTCCCATCCACTGCGCCACCAGGGAAGGCCCACATACTTGATTTTTGAAGCCCATGTTTACCACAGAGTTACCAAGATAATTAATTCTTCTGTGTCTCTATTTCCCAAATAAAATCTACCTCACATCTTTATTGGCAAACTTTGTCCAGTGAGTAATGTGGATCCTACTGTGGGAAGTCAGCAAACAGCTGCTAGAACAGCTCCAGTGATTACAGGACAGTGCTGTCACCACTATCGCTATCCTCCTCTTCATCATCATAGCTTCCATTTGTTAAATATTTTATTCATATCCAGGTATGGCTCTAAATATTCTGTATAGATATTTCATATTTAGTTTACAACCACTCTATGTAAAATGCATTAATATCCCTATATTACAAATCAACTAATGATTGGAGAATTTAGGCACATTGCCCAAGATCACACAACCAATAACATTTATAACAAATTTCTTCTGCTTCATTTTATGATATTAAAACTATTTTTAAATTATGACACCTGCAATAACACTTTAGAACCCCTCGTATCAAAAAAACAAAAATAAAACAAACTTTGAAACATAAGAGGAATATGTTGTTGGCAGAAGTACTCCTTATCTTCTTTAAAAATCTACCATTCTCTATGTAGAAAATAAACGTTTATCCCACCTCTCAGATTAAGGACATTTTAATATTTCTAATTCCAAAAATCATATTTATATTATATTTCATAATTTATATTTCATTTCATAATTCTATAGTCATAAAATGTTGAAAATGTATCTGATCATAACAAGATAAATATATTTATAACCCTAATCATAAGACAGAATACAATTTAATAGAAAAGATATTAATTTTTCATTACCTCAATATTTTTGCATAAAATTCAATAGTGTCCAAGGAACACTTCTTTTAAATTCACAAGTTATTAAATCACACTTCCCAGTGTAAAATAACTATCTTTTTAGTTTTTATTATGGTCCATCTGCCTTGGACATAAGAAGTAGAGTCCTGTGACTGACTTAGCTGCAATTCGCAGGTCATTTAGAAGCCACATTCATCATTGTCACTAAATAAAAGTCCAGAAGGAATTGTCTGGGCTGTATTTAGCATCTATGAGAACTGCAAAGTCCACTCCTTCTCGCATTTCTCTTTCTAGATAAAAGCCAGAAGGCTGTAACCAAGAACCAGTGCAGGAAGTAAGGTTCACTTTCATTATCCTTCCTTAGTTCCTCTCACAATTCCTTTCTATGACTCAATAGCCAGCTCTGAATTATCACATGTTCTTGAAAGATATTTGGTTATACTGCTTGGCTTGTCTTCATAGATAAAATAACTACCTGAATTTTTAACGATATTACTTTATTTGTTGTCTACCTCCACTCATTAAATTGATGGAAATCTGTGATCAGGGCCCTTATCAGCTCTGTCACTGCTATGCCCATTGCCCATGGAGTTCCTGGCACACACTAGGCAATAGAATTCAATAAGTGAGTAACAAACAACTTCCTGAAAAAAACATAAGTTTGATATTTTATTGTGGATTAAAAAAAATTCAACAGAATCGTTTCTATCATATGATACATCTCCAAATAAAAATAACCTCATTTTCTCATGAACCAAGAGGTTATCTTTAGTCTGGTAGACAAAAAGAGGTGTTTGAGTGAGGGGGTGAGGTATCTGGCTTCAAGTAAAACAAAAATTTTGTCATAAAGAGAGTTTTAATATATTTTATGTGGGCACAAAGCAGAGAACATTTAGGTAAAATTCATAGAGAGATCATTTTAGCTTAGTATAAAAAAAACTCAAAACTATTTCTCTTTGAGAAAAAATAAACAATAGCTCTAGTGCCTGGAATTCTAGTAGAGTCTTAATACAGATCTGTTTGATAAACTAGAGTGAATGATGAATAAGGTTGTCAGGAATTAGAATGACTTTGTCCAGAGTGTGGCACATATCCCATTATAGAAAGTGAACAAACAAGCTAGAAGAGCTTGAAGCAGATATTCTAGAGACAATGAGAGACTGAATAGGACATTAAGCAACATTATCTCAACTTCAACTTTATTTAAAGGTCATAATATTTATCTCTGAATAAAAAAACAAAAATTATTTAATAGAAAAGCTAGGAAAAGTCTCCAGAAAAAAGTTAACTGAAACAATTTAAGAATAGAAAATCTTTGACTATAAAATATATCCAACTACCTGTTAATAAAATACAATGCTTTCATGAGAAATAATTGAAGGCTTATATGGCACATCATAAAAGTTTTAAATAATGTAAAATATTATTTTTAATTTACTAGGTTTTGGTCAAATAATTAATATGATAGAAGAATTATTGAAAAAGGCATGGTATCTTATATGGCAGATAAAAAACACGTATTTGTTGTTATCTCTCCAATGTTAATATAGATTTAATATCACTGAGGCCAAAGAATTTCACTGATTAGTTAAATTACACAAAGTTGATCTTAAATGAAATAAGATTATTTTATGTGTATAACCATTTTAATGATAAAACTTCAATATGCTTGGGTGCTCACTTTGGAAAATTCATTAAGCATGATTTGGCGCTCTATTCTGTACATATGTGTATTGCAATAAAACTTACTTAAAATATTTGTTTCTCCAAAAATAATGTCACTGCTGTCTCTGCACCTTAATATGATATATTTGTTTCCTTCACCTTACTTTCCCTAGAATCAATGTCCTGTAAAATAAAATCAAATATATGTGAATAATTTTAGTTTGCAATATATTCATCATATTACCTAAATCTTTTCTTTGCACATTGGAGATATATATACTTTTTTCATAAAATTACAATCAGTTTCAGTACCATCAGTCTAATCATTTACTTACTTAAGCAAGCCCTCTGATAGGAAAAACCTTTAGCAAGCAGATGTTATTGCGCATGGACTGTGCTAGGCTACAGGAATGAAACAAACAGGCATGTTATCTACTCTCATGGAGCTTTCCAGCCTAATGGAGTTGATTATTCAAATAAAGCAACCCCCAGTGAACAGTGATATAAAGAACAATAAGTTTGAATTCAGGAAGAATTATTTGATATACTCAAACTCTCCAGTAAAGAAAAAAACTGCAATAATTAAGGTTTTTTGTAATTTTCTCAGAGCATTTGCTGTCCCAAGTCCCTTCTAATGTTCAAGTGTTCTCTTAAAATCAAGCTATTTTAAGACTTGCATATGCTACTACAAAACTAAGTTTCCAGGACTTTTTCTTGGCATTTCCTAGGCTTATTCTTGAAACTGTGGGCTTGCCGTCATCAACTTTATGGCACAGACTAGAGCAAACCGACATGAAGAAGAACAAAACTGGTAGAATTTGGAAGACTCAAAAGACAAGCCAATTTGTTCCAAGTTTGGGATTATTTTCTTATCCGTAATTAATACTAAGTCTGCACACTTATTAAAATAAGTGCTCTGGTGCCATTATGTAAAAGTGCATTTGAACTTTCTACAGACTGTTGGGCTGTAGCCCTTCTGGGATTGTTATGTTTGCATCCAAATGATAGCAACTGCTCTAGTGTCACTAGAAGACAGAAACGGTACAAATATAATGCATTTTCACATTTAGAAATTAGGCAGGATATCTGGATGCACTTTCCAAGCTAATAAGGTAAAGTAAGAAGGAAGAAGGAAGGAAGGAAGAGAGGAAACATTTCTGCTTCTCTTTAAATCAATCAAGTATTCAGCCCAGTTCATTTTTCTAGAGAACTGGAGGAGGCTAAACATTGCCTGGTATTCCTCTTTAATGCTCCAGCTAATTAAGCCAAACCTTCTGTCCAAACAATGCACAGGAAAGAAGAAAGAATAATCTTCCAAACTATGAAAGCTTTGTTCATCCATCATACCAACCACCTAGTGCAGATCTTAGAGATCTTTTGTCTGGCAACCTTTTGCCCTTTCAGCTGATGAACAACTGAAGATATGCAGTGCAACCTAATTGCTAAATGCAAACTGTGCCCTGGGAATCAATTTATTTGCATGATTCTATCCAACCACTTTAGTGAAGTATTTAGGAGACTGAGTTAAGTACAAAATCCTCTTTTAAATACTAATTACAATTTAAATGTTCCTACAAAATAATAGAAAATGTGCTTTAAAGTGGGTACCTGATTTTTAGTTATATATTTAGAGAAGAAAAGAAACTACATCTCAGCAAAGGTGGTAATGTGTTGGAACATTTAGATTTTGATTAAAAGGAGAAGCATCTTTGTGTGTGTTTAAGACATTTTTAACTCCTTTTTCTTTTCCCTTAAATATTATCAAGTTCAACAACACTGAAAATCTGTGCCAGTTTCTTCGCTAAGTGTTAGTAAAAAATAAAAAAGATTAGACAAGGTACTGACACCAGGGAACACTCAGGAAGTCTCACCTTATATGAAATGTTCAGCTTTACTTTTATTAATCATCCTTTAGGCTGGATGTTTTTTCTTATTTCCCAGGAAACCATTTTCACAGCACATATCTATCTGTACTATATCATAATTGGCCTTTGCTTATTGCTAGCACTGAAACCTCATCCCATATTCTACATGCCTCCAGTTACTACAGTTGCTAATTATTTTTAAAGTTAGAGGATGATGTGCAGCTAAATATATCTCATCTTCCTAATGGTATTTATATAACGGAAATGTAATTTGTTCCTTTTTATTTGTGCTGAGTGAAAATAAATCTTCCTCCCTTTTTTTCCTTCCCCCCAGAAAGTTTGATCCTTGATGTGTTTTGCCTTTTGACCAAATTTGGTAACAGGATTATACAATTTATGTATTTCTTTGGGAGTCTTTTCTTTAATTCTCTCCCTTTCCTTGCCTTCACTTTTCTCTTCTTTCTCTCATAAAAGTCTGTATTCCTATTTCTCTGTGAAGTTGAGAATGTATCCCAATCCACTAGTTAGGAATGATGAGATAATAAAAATTTAATAACCAACTTGACCATAGATCCTACTTATACAGTATATTTAGATGGAAGAAATCATTGCTAAAGAATTTCTGAATTATTGCAAACTTCTAAAATGTACTAGTAAAATCCTGCCCCCCTGGGTACCTAGATTCCTGCCTAGAAAAACAAACCTGTTCCACATCTTCTTTATCCATTCATCTGATGATGGACACTTAGGTTGTTTCCATCTCTGGGCTATTGTGGCACACATATACAATGGAATATTACTCAGCCATAAAAAGAAATGAAATGGAGCTATTTGTAATGAGGTGGATAGACCTAGAGTCTGTCATACAGAGTGAAGTAAGTCAGAAAGAGAAAGACAAATACCGTATGCTAACATATATATATATGGAATTTAAGAAAAAAAAAACATGTCATGAAGAACCTAGGGGCAAGACAGGAAAAAAGATACAGACCTACTAGAGAATGGACTTGAGGATATGGGGAGGGGGAAGGGTAGGCTGTGACAAAGTGAGAGAGAGGCATGGACATATATACACTACCAAACGTAAGGTAGATAGCTAGTGGGAAGCAGCCGCATAGCACAGGGAGATCAGCTCTGTGCTTTGTGACCACCTAGAGGGGTGGGATAGGGAGGGTGGGAGGGAGGGAGACACAAGAGGGAAGAGATATGGGAACATATGTATATGTATAACTGATTCACTTTGTTATAAAGCAGAAACTAACACACCAGTGTAAAGCAATTATACTCCAATAAAGATGTAAAAAAAACAAAACAAAACCTGTTGAAGTAAGAAGAAAACTTAAGCTCACGAAGCTAGGGAATTGTTCTTCAATAATTACTTCTGTCATTTCCACAGTTTGCAATGGAAATGTCAGGAGATGGGAGGAAACAAATAACAAAAGTGACCTAGGGCTTCCCTAGTGGCGCAGTGGTTTAGAGTCCGCCTGCCAATGCAGGGGACACGGGTTCGTGCCCTGGTCTGGGAAGATCCCACATGCTGCGGAGCGGCTGGGCCCGTGAGCCATGGTCGCTGAGCCTGCGCGTCCGGAGCCTGTGCTCCGCAACGGGAGAGGCCACAATGGTGAGAGGCCCGTGTACCGCAAAAAAAAAAAAAAAAAAAAAAGTGACCTAGATTTAGACGTTTGCATTACATATAAGCTAAATTGCAAATAATCCACCTATAAAAATTTTTCTATGCACAACTACATTATTATTGCTTTAGTAACTAATGTTTTTGCCCTTATTACATCCAGCGGGAAAATAGTACAGTCATAAAAACCTTCCTAAAAATATACAGTGCATCTAGATGGAGGACACAAGACTTGGAAAAGAGTTGAGATTCAATTTGTGAACACGTTTAAGAGAAACTCATGCACATTGTGACCCTCCATCAGCTCATGTAGGACTTTGAAGTCAAATATATTATTGCTTTAGGCACTTGAAGAATCAATGTGCGTTTTCAAGTTTTTAATCTTAGAAGAGTAATATTTACCAGTAGTCTCTTGCCTCTTCGGCAGGTGCAGACTTTTCCCCGGACTCCCTCCCGGCTATGTTCAAGCCACCATCCCGTCAGCCCTCTCCCTGCGCTCCGACCGAAATCCGAGCCTCAGCTCGCAGCCTCGCCCGCCCCGGCGGGTGAGCAGTCAGGCCTCTTTGGCTGGTGAGTGCCGGTCGGCACCGATCCTCTGTGCGGGAATCTCCCCGCTTTGCCCTCCGCACCCCTGTTGCTGTGCACTCCTCCGCGGCTTCGAAGCTCCCCCCTCCTACCAGACATTTTAATTCACCTTAACACATGAGAATAAAGGGAATTACTCTTTTCTTATACTACTGTGAAAAATATTTTATAACTGATACTGAATTAATTCAAAATATATCCAAAGTTCTGAAGGCTATTCACTTAGTTCTCATTTCAACAAGCATTTACTGAGCATATACTTTCTGCTCAGGCTTATGACAGGTACTGAACATGCAAAAATAAATAAGGTCTTGTGTTCCAAATCTCAAAACATCATTGTTATTTATATAATTTGGCACTGTTACAGTGTATTGCAATAGTATGATATTATGATATAGATTAAATGTTTATGTAAATGACATTTGCTTAATTGTTTTTGGTATCCCTAATATTTAAGTTGTGTAATACACACGCACACGCACACACACACACACATATGTATATAGATAATATACAGGAGTCAGGAGCCAGGTAAACAGGAATGTATGCGTTTGTGTGTATATATTTGTGAAGAAAAATTGTTTAATCATTCCATTCATTGTTGAAGATTCATCTTGGAAGCTTGTAGAAAACCATGAGATTCAGTATAAGAAGTTTTATGAAACTAATCAGCCTAGGATATAGCCTTATAGATGAAAATGGAACCAGTATCATTGAATTACTGGTATGAATTTATGAATTAATACTCAGTTATTTTAATAGAATTCAGTGGGTATTAAACTCATTTTATTTGGCTATATAATTAAGAATAAATTTTATAATTTACTTATTTAATTTAAAAAAGCTATCTTTGAGTTAGTTTCAAAGACTGTTCAGATTTTAGAACACAAACACAATTAGTAATGGAACTTGATCAATTTTATAAATATATTAACTAACACAACATTGTAAATCAACTATACTCCAATAAATTTTTTAATTAAAAAATATACAAATATATTACAGTCTTCTAGAAGGAATCCAAAACTACTTCAAGATATATTTAATGCCCATATTTATCCTAAGAAGTTTCCTGTATGCAAGACAAAGCAGAGAGTATGATCTTGGGAGAAACAAGATTGTATTTATCCTTTGCTGTTTATTGTCCTTTGCTGTTTCACCTGTGTCTCCATATTTTTCTAAAACAGATTCTGTTAGGAATTCATGTTCATCTTTATATGCTTAAATGTGAAGAGTAAATTTGTTCACTCTATGAAAATTGCTTTGTCTGTTCTTCATGTAAATATGTCAAAGTAATAGAAGCAACGTGTGAAATGTTTCATTTGCTGCTCCCACTAGTAACTGTGATATTAACTAAATGTCTCCTTTGTGTTTTCTTTTTCTCAATTTTGCTCAGTTGGTTTCTGACTTTTTCTAAGGATACTAAATCTGCACATCTCATTTCTAAAATGTGAATGCTTTAGGAACAGGCTATATGCTATGTTATCAATTCTTTTTATTTAAATGTTGAACTATCATGGTAAAAAATAGTTCACATGTAAGGCACATGTTAAAACTGCCCCACGGTGTCTTATAGTCACAGTAAAAATTTATTTGATGCAGAGTTTCACATTATTTAGCTCAGAGTGTTAATTTTTCTGAAATCAGAGTAATTACCATCTGTGAAATATAATTTTCTATGTAGTGGTAATTTTTAAATGTGAAAATTTTCTATAGTTGAAGGAAGGCCTATCTGAGGAGATGGTAGAACAAACATGGGACAAGGATCTGGGAGAGGGCAGGTGCTGTATCTCCTATGAATTAATTTATTGTAATATATATACTTTAAAATATCATTTATGTATTGAAATTTGTAAATTTAGTCACATTTTTAGTGCTCCTGGGGGAACACTACATTAAAGAGTTTGTGAATCCATTTGAAATGCAGAGTTACCCTCAGTAAAATAAAGACTAACAACTAAATTCCAACTGCTTACTTACCATTTCCCTTTGGATCTCAAATTTAACTTGTGAAATGATAAGAAATATATATATATGTTGGTCGCTGTGCCTGTTTCCTGGCACAGACATCCTAACACCTTATAAATTCCTAGGTGGTAAGAACATTAGGAGAATCTCTGGTTCTATTATTTTGTCTTTAGCCCTGTCCCTAACACAAGGCTCCTAAAACCCTTGTAAGTTCTTAAGTGGTAAGAGCACCAGGAGCATCTTTTTTTCTGATGAGGTGACTCTGGATGGGCTTCTGGATGTGGACTGGTCACCAGAAAGAACAAGCCATGAGTAGAAGCTTAGAATTTTCAGCTCTACCCCTCATCCTCCAGAGAGGGGAGAGGGGCTAGAAAGAAAGTTAATAATTGATCATAAATACCTGAGGAAGCCTTCATAAAATCCCAGAATTGTGGGGTTGGAGAGCTTCTCAGCTGGAGAACACATCCGCACTGGAAGGGTGACACACCCCAACTCCATGGGGACAGAAGCTCCTGTGTTCTGGACCCTCCCAGAGCTCACTCCATGTATGTCTTCATCAGGTTGTTCATCTGTATCCTTTATCATATCCTTTAATAAACTGGTAATTGTAAATAAGCGTTTCTCTGAGTTCTGTGAACTGTTCTTGCAAATTAATCAAACCCGAGAAAGGGGTCCTTGGAACCTCCAGTCTATAGTTGGTTGGTCAGAAGCACAGGTGATAACCTGAACTTGCTACTGGCACCTAAAGTGTGTCAAGAGGGTGGGGCAGTCTTGTGGGACTGAGTCCTTTCCTGTGAGATCTGATGCTCTGTCGAGGTAGATAGTGTCAGAATTTAGTTAAATTGTAGGACACCAAGCTGATGTCAAAGACTTGCTTATTGTTGTGAGAAAAGCCTTCACACAGTTGATGACCAGAAGTATCGGAAGTGAAGTGTTCTATGTGATAGGAAAGGAGACACACAGGGAAGAAATACACAGTAGGGAAGAAATGAGGTTTTCCCTGAATAGGAAGGAAAAAGGCTGACGTTTTTCCTAAAGACATTGGAAGAGCTGACTCGTGATATTTTCCTCCAAATATGCTCTTCTTGCAGCATTTCCTATCTGAATAATGGCAACTCCATTAATCCTCCCAATTCCTCAGGCCGGAATCCTTGGAGTCATCTGTGACTGCTCTCCTTCTCTCCACATCTAGTCCATTGGCCAATTGCAAGAGCTCTACCTTCTAAATATTTGCAAGCTCTGAGCACTTCTCTCATTTTCTGCTACTACTTCCCTGAATCAAGCAATCATCATCTCTCACCTAAATTATTCCTGTGGTCTCCTTACTAATCACCCTGCTTCTGCTCTTGGATTCTCTGCAGTCAATTCTCAGAGATAATCTTTTAAAAAATACAAGTGAGATCTTATCGTTTCTTTGTGCAAACCCTCCAATTGCTTCTTTTCTCATTCAGAGTAGATGTAAAAAATCATAAGGTCTTACAGGCCACTAAATAATGTCAACTCTCAATCCTCCCTCCCTGGCTGGCTTCACTCGAGCCACACTCTCCTACTTGTTATTCTTGGAAAACTCCAGGCACACACCTGCCTCACCAGCCTTTGCTTCCTCCTTTTTCTTTTTGTTCTTTTAACATCTTTATTGGAGTATAATTGCTTTACAATGTTGTGTTAGTTTCTGCTGTATAATAAAGTGAACAAGCTATATGTATACATATACCCCATATCCCCTCCCTCTTGCATAAACTCCCACCCTCCTTATCCCACACCTCTAGGTGGTTACAAAGCAAACAGCTGATCTGCCTGTGCTATGTAGCTGCTTCCAACTATCTATTTTACATTTGATAGTGTATATATGTCAATGTTACTGTCTTATTTCATCCCATCTTACCCTTCCCCATCCATGTGTCCTCAAATCCATTCTCTACGTCTGTGTCTTTATTCCTGTCCTGACCTTAGATTCGACAGAACCACTCTTTTTAGATTCCATATATATATATTAGCATACAGTATTTGTTTTTGTCTTTTTGACTTACCTCACTCTGTATGACAGACTCAAGGTCCAGCCACCTGCCTACAAATAACTCAGTTTCATTTCTTTTTATGGCCGAGTAATATTCCATTGTATATATGTGTCACATCTTTATCCATTCATCTGTCGATGGACACTTAGGTTGCTTCTATGTCGTGCTATTGTAAATAGTGATGCAATGAATATTGTGGTACATGTCTCTCTTTTTTTTAAATAAATAAATTTATTTATTTATTTATTTGGCTGTGTTGGTTCTTCATTGCTGTGCGCAGGCTTTCTCTAGTTGCGGCGAGCAGGGGCTATTTGTTGTGGTGTGCGGGCTTCTCATTGTGGTGGCTTCTCTTTGTTGCAGAGCACAGGCTCTAGCCACGCAGGCTGCAGCAGTTGTGACATGCGGGTTCAGTAGTTGTGGCAAGCGGTCTCAGTAGTTGTGGCACATGGGCTTAGTTGCTCCATGGCATGTGGGATCTTCCTGGACCAGGGCTCGAACCCATGTCCCCTCCATTGACTGGCGGATTCTTAACCACTGGCCACCAGGGAAGTTCCACATGTCTCTTTTTGAATTATGGTTTTCTCAGGGTATATGCCCATTAGTGAGATTGCTGGGTCATATGGTAGTTTTATTTTTAGTATTACAAGGAACCTCCATACTGTTCTCCATAGTTGCTGTATCAATCTACATTCTAACCAACAGTGTAAGACTGTTCCCTTTTCTCCACACCCTCTCCAGCATTTATTGCTTGTAGAGTTTTTGATGATGGCCATTCTAACCAGTGTGAGGTGATAGCTCATTGTCATTTTGATTTGCATTTCTCTAATGATTAGTGATGTTGAGCATCCTTCCATGTGTTTATTGGCAATCTGTATATCTTCTTTGGAGAAATGTCTATTTAGGTCTTCCATGCATTTATGGACTGGGTTGTTTGTTTATTTTTTATATTGAGCTGCATGAGCTGCTTGTATATTTCAGATATTAATCCTTTGTCAGTTGCTTTATTTGCAAATATTTTCTCCCATTCTGAAGATTGTCTTTTCATCTTGTTTATGGTTTCCTTTACTGTACAGTAGCTTTTAAAAAGCTTTTAAGATTCATTAGGTCCCATTTATGCTTGTTTTTATTAACATTACTCTAGGAGGTGGGTCACAAAGGATCTTGCTGTGATTTGTGGCAAAGAGTGTTCTGGCTAATATTTCCTCTAAGAGTCTTCTAGTGTCTAGCCTTACATTTAGGTCTTTAATCCATTTTGAGTCTATTTTTGTGAATGGTGTTAGGAAGTGTTCTAATTTCATTCTTTTACATGTGGCTGTCCAGTTTTCCCAGCACCACTTATTGAAGAGGCTGTCTTTTCTCCATTGTATACGCTTGGTCCTTTATCAAAGATAAGGTGACCAGAGTGTGTGGGCTTATCTCTGGGCTTTCTATCCTGTTCCATTGATCTATAGTTCTGAAGAGTTTGTTAATATGGTGTATCACATTGATTGATTTGCAAATATTGAAGAATCCTTGCATTCCTAGGATAAACCTCACTTGATCGTGGTGTATAATCCTTTAAATGTGCTATTAGTTCTGTTTGCTAGTATTTTGTTGAGGATTTTTGCATCTATGTTCATTGGTGATATTGCCCTGTAGTTTTCTTTTTTTGTGACATCTTTGTCTGGTTTTGGTATCAGGGTGATGGTGGCCTCGTAGAATGAGTATAGGAGTTTTCTTCCATCTGCTATATTTGGAAGAGTTTGAGAAGGATAAGTGTTAGCTCTTCTCTAAATGTTTGATTGAATTCACCTGTGAAGCCATCTGGTCCTTGACTTTTGTTTGTTGGAAAAATTTTTATCACAGTTTCAACTTCAGTGCTTGTGGTTTGTCTGTTCATATTTTCTGTTTCTTCCTGGTTCTGTCTTGGAAGGTTG
This sequence comes from Neophocaena asiaeorientalis asiaeorientalis, assembly GCF_003031525.2. Classification (NCBI taxonomy): domain Eukaryota; kingdom Metazoa; phylum Chordata; class Mammalia; order Artiodactyla; family Phocoenidae; genus Neophocaena; species Neophocaena asiaeorientalis. The sequence continues at coordinate 6,623 of NW_020172824.1, read as the reverse complement.
TACTTTTCTAAGAATTTGTCCATTTCTTCCAGATTGTCCATTTTATTGGCATATCGTTTCTTGTAATAGTCTCTCATGATCCTTTGTATTTCTGCAGTGTCAGTTGTTACTTCTCCTTTTTCATTTCTAATTCTATTGATATGAGTCTTCTCCCTTTTTTTCTTGATGAGTCTGCCTAATGGTTTATCAAATTTGTTTATCTTCTCAAAGAACCAGCTTTTAATTTTATTGATCATTGCTATTGTTTCCTTCTTTTTCATTTTTTTCTGATCTGATCTTTATGATTTCTTTCCTTCTGCTAACTTTGGGGGGGGGGGTTTGTTTTTCTTTCTCTAATTGCTTTAGATGTAATGTTAGGTTGTTTATTTGAGATGTTTCTTGTTTCTTGAGGTAAGATTGTATTGCTATAAACTTTTCTCTTAGGGCTGCTTTTGCTGCATTTCATAGGTTTTGGGTCATCATGTTTTCATTTGTTTCTAGGTATTTTTTGATTTCCTTTTTGATTTTTTCAGTGATCTCTTGGTTATTTAGTAGTGTACTGTTTAGCCACCATGTGTTTGTATTTTTCAGTTTTTTTCCTGTAATTGATATCTTGTCTCATAGCATTGTGGTTGGAAAAGATACTTGATATGATGTCAATTTTCTTAAATGTAACAAGGCTTAATTTGTGATCCAAGATATGATCTATTCTTGAGAATGTTCCATGAGCACTTGAGAAGAAAGTGTATGCTGTTGTTTTTGGATGGAATGCCCTATAAATATCAATTAAGTCTATCTGTTCTAATGTATCATTTAAAGCTTGTGTTTCCTTATTTATTTTCACTTTGGATGATCTGTCTGTTGGTGAAAGTGGAGTGCTAACATTCCCTACTATTATTGTGTTACTGTCGATTTCCCGTGTTATAGCTGTTAGCATTTTGCTTATGTTTCGATGTGCTCCTACGTTGGGTGCCTAAATATTTGCGATTGTTATATCTTCTTCTTGGAACGATCATTTGATCATTATGTAGTGTCCTTCTTTGTCTCTTGTAATAGTCTTTATTTTAAAGTCCAGTTTGTCTTATATGAGAATTGCTACTCCAGTTTTCTTTTGATTTCCATTTGCATGGAATACCTTTTTTTATCCCCTCACTTTCAGTCTGTATGTGTTCCTAGGTCTGAAGTGGGTCTCTTGAAGACACCATATATAAGGGTCTTGTCTTTGTATCCATTCAGCCAGTCTATGTCTTTTGGTTGAAGCATTTAATCCATTTATATTTAAGGTAATTATCAATATGTATTTTCCTATTACCATTTTTGTAATTGCTTTGGGTTTGTTATTGTACGTCTTTTCCTCCTCTTATGTTTCCTGCCTAGAGAAGTTCCTTTAGCATTTGTTGTAAAGCTGGTTTGGTGGTGCTGAAATCTCTTAACTTTTACTCATCTGTAAAACTCTTGATTTCTCTGATGAATCTGAATGAGATCCTTCCTGGGTAGAGTAATATTGGTTGTAGTTTCTTCCCTTTCATCACTTTAAATATGTCTTGCCACTGCTTTCTGCAGAGTTCAGCTGTTAACCTTATGGGATTTCCCTTGGATGTTATTTGTTGATTTTCCCTTGCTGCTTTTAATATTTTTTCTTTGAATTTAATTTTTGATAGTTTGATTAATATGTGTCTGGGTGTGTCTCCTTGCATTTCTCCTGTATGGGACTCCCTGCACTTCCTAGACTTGATTGACTATTTCCTTTCCCATGTTAGGGAAGTTTTCAACTATAATCTCTTCAAATATTTTCTCAGACCCTTTCTTTTTCTCTTCTTCTGGGATCCTGACAATTCGAATACTGGTGCATTTAATGTTGTCCCAGAGGTCTCTGAGACTGTCCTCAATTCTTTTCAATCATTTTTCTTTATTCTGCTCTGTGGAATAGAGCAAAATCTATGACTGACAAGGTTCCAAACAGAAACTTTTGATGTCTTCAGAGATACATTACCTTCATGGTATCAGTTGTGGCAGTGTGCAACAAGCCTCTTAGATAGTCACATCCAACAGAGGGCAGACAGTAGAAGCAAGAAGAATTACAATGCCACAGCCTGTGGAAGGAAAACCACATTCACAGATGGATAGACAAAATAAAAAGGCAGAGTACTTTGTACCAGATGAAGGAACAAGATAAAACCCAAGAAAAACAACTAAATGAAGTGGAAATAGACAACATTCCAGAAAAAGAACTCAGAAAAATGATAGTGAAGATGATCCAGGACTTGGAAAAAGAATGGAGGCAAAGATTGAGAAGATGCAAGAAATGATTAACAAAGACCTAGAACAATTAAAGAACAAACAAAAAGCAATGAACAATACAATAACTGAAATAAAAACTACACTAGAAGGAGTCAATAGCAGAATAACTGAGGCAGAAAAACGGATAAATGACCTGGAAGACAAAATGGTGGAATTCACTGCTGTGGAACAGAATAAAGAAAAAAGAATGAAAAGAAATGAAGACAGCCTAAGAGATCTCTGGGACAACATTAAACACAACAACATTAGTCTTATAAGGGTCCCAGAAGGAGAAGAGAGAGAGAAAGGACCCAAGAAAATGTTTGAAGAAATTATAGTTGAAAACTTCCCTAACATGGGAAAAGAAATAGCCACCCAAGTCAGGGAAGGGCAGAGTCCCAGGCAGGAGAAACACACTGAGACACATAGTAATCAAATTGACAAAAGTTAAAGACAAAGAAAAAATTTGAAAGCAACAAGGGAAAAATGACATAACATACAAGAGAACTCCCATAAGGTTAACAGTTGATTTCTCAGCAGAAACACTACAAGCCAGAAGAGAGTGGCATGATATACTTAAAGTGATGAAAGGGAAGAACCTACAAACAAGATTACTCTACCCAGCAAGAATCTCATTTATATTTGATGGAGAAATCAAAAGCTTTACAGACAAGCAAAAGCTAAGAGAATTCAGCACCACCAAACCAGCTCTACAACAAATGCTAAAGGAACTTTTCTAAGTGGGAAACAAAAGAGAAGAAAAGGACCTACAAAAACAAACCCATAACAATTAAGAAAATGGTAATAGGAACATACGTATCAATAATTACCTTGAACGTGAATGGATTAAATGCTCCAACCAAAAGACACAGGCTCAGTGAATGTATACAAAAACAAGACCAATATATATGCTATCTACAAGAGACCCACTTCAGACTTAGGGACACATACAGACTGAAAGTGAGGGGATGAAAAAAGGTATTCCATGTAAATGGAAATCAAAAGAAAGCTGGAGCAGTGATACTCATATCAGATGAAATAGACTTTAAAATGAATAATGTTACAAGAGACAAGGAAGACACTACATAATGATCAAGGGATCAATCCAAGAAGAAGATATAACAATTATAAATATATATACACCCAACCTAGGAGCACCTCAAAACATAAGGCAACTGCTAACAACTATAAAATAGGAATTTGACAGTAACCCAATAACAGTGGGGGATTTTAACACCTCACTTACACCAATGGACAGATCATCCAGACAGAAAATTAATAAGGAAATGAAAGCTTTAAATGACACAATAGACCAGATAGATTTAATTGATATTTATAGGGCATTCCATCCAAAAACAGCAGATTGCACTTTCTTCTCAAGTGCACACAGAACATTTTCCAGGATAGATCACATCTTGGATCACAAATCAAGCCTTGGTAAATTTAGGAATATTGAAATCATATCAAACATCATTTCTGACCACAATACTATGAGATGAGAAATCTTTTACAGGGAAAAAAGCTGAAAAAACACAAACACATGGAGGGTAAACAATACGTTACTACATAACCAAGAGATCACTGAAGAAATCAAAGTGGAAATCAAAAAATATCTAGAGACAAATGACAATGAAAACACAACAATCCAAAACCTATGTGATGAATCAAAAGCAGTTCTAAGAGGGAAGTTTATAGCAATACAATCCTACCTCAAGAGACAACAAAAATCTCAAATAAACTATCTAACTTTACACCTAAGGGAACTAGAAAAAGAAGAACAAACAAAACCCAAAGTTAGTAGAAGGAAAGAAATCATAAAGATCATGGCAGAAATAAACAAAATAGAAAAAGCTATAGCAAAGATCAATACAACTAAAAGCTGGTATTTTGAGAAGATAAACAAAATTGATAAAATGGAAAAGGACTTACAAAAACAAAGCCATAACAATTAAGAAAACGGTAATAGGAACAAACATATGGATAATTACCTTAAACGTGAATGGATTAAATTTACCAGCCAGACTCATCAAGAAAAAAAGGGAAAAGACACAAATCAATCGAATTAGAAATGGAAAAAGGAGAAGTTACAACAGACACTGCAGAAATACAGAGCATCATAAGAGACTACTGTAGTAAATCTATGCCAATAAAATGGACAACCTAGAAGAAATTGAGAAATTGTTAGAATGGTTTAACTTTCCAAGACTGAACCAGGAAGAAATATAAAATATGAACAGATGATCACAAGCACTGAAATTGAACCTGTGATTAAAAATCTTCCAACAAACCAAAGTCCAGGACCAGATGGTTTCACAGTTGAATTCTATCAAATATTTAGAGAAGAGCTAACACCCATCCTTTTCAAACTTTTCCAAAATTTGCAGAGGAAAGAACACTGCCAAACTCATTCTATGAGGCCACCATCACCCTGATACCAAAACCAGACAAAAATACTACAAAAAAAAGAAAATTTCAGACCAATGTCACTGATGAATATAGATGCAAAAATCCTCAACCAAATACTAGCAAACAGAATCCAACAACACATTAAAAGAATCATACACCAAGATCAAGTGGGAATTTTCACAGGGATGCAAGGATTCTTTAATATATGCAAATCAATCAATATGATACACCATATTAACAAACTGAAGAATAAAAAGCATATGATCATCTCAATTAATGCTGAAAAGGCTTTGGACAAAATTCAACACCAATTTATGATAAAAACTCTCCAGAAAGTGGGCATAGAGGGAACCTACCTCCACATAATAAAGGCCATGTACGATAAACCCACAGCAAACATCATTCTCAATGGTGAAAAACTGAAAGCATTTCCTCTAAGTTCAGGAACAAGACAAGGATGTCCACTCTCACCAGTATTATTTAACATAGTTTTGGAAGTCCTCGCCATTGCAGAGAATAAAAAGATATAAAAGGAATACAAATTGGAAAAGAAGAAGTGAAGCTGTCACTGTTTGCAGATGACATGATACTATACATAGAGAATCCTAAAGATGCCACCAGAAAACTACTAGAGCTAATCAATGAATTTGGTAAAGTTGCAGGGTACATAATTAATGCACAGAAATCTCTTTCATTCCTATACACTAAAAATGAAATATCAGAAAGAGAAATTATGGAAAATATCCCATTCACCATTGCAACAAAAATGATAAAAACCTAGGAATAAACCCACATAATGAGGTAAAGAACTGTACTCAGAAAACTATAAGACACTGATGAAAGAAATGAAAGGTGACACAGATGGAAAGATATACCATGTTCTTGGATCGGAGGAATCAA
>NW_020172824.1:0-329 GCF_003031525.2 Neophocaena asiaeorientalis asiaeorientalis | reverse complement strand
GAGAAATGCAAATCAAAACTACAATGAGGTATCACCTCACAGCAGTTAGAATGGGTATCATCAGAAAATCTACAAACAATAAATGCTGGAGAGGGTGTGGAGAAAAGGGAACCCTTTTGCACTGTTCATGGGAATGTAAATTGATTTAGCCACTATGGAGAACAGTATGGAGGTTGCTTAAAAGACTAAAAATAGAATTGCCATATGACCCAGCAGTCCTACTACTTGGCATATACCCAGAGCAAACCATGATTCAACAAGACACATGCACCCCAATGTTCATTTCATCACTATTTACAATAGCCAGGTCATGGGAGCAACCTAAATGC